>NC_069505.1:59867856-60115356 GCF_027579735.1 Bombina bombina | reverse complement strand
GATAAACCGCTGATGTTTGTTCAAGAAGCTGATTTGGAAAATTTTTCTCGTAATCCGCAAATTTTTCCGCTTGGAGGAGAGAAACAGCCGAGTAGTGAGTTATAAAAGAAAATCTATCTTTTACTTGATTTGTGATAACATCGCATATCTCTTTAGCTGCCACAGTCTGAGCAATGTGAATATTTTCTCTCTTCCTTTTCCTAGATGTTTCCTCTGTTTCTGATATCGTCATGGTCACTGTGTCCATTCTATTCCTTTCGTTTTCCATTGTCTGCTGGAAAGTGTTAATATGTTTTCTAATAAGTGCCGCATCTGTTTGTGTTTTCTGAAGTTGGTTGTATAACACATCTACATGTGGCATAATATTGTGAAAAACTGTAAGCCAAAACACAAATACCGAGTCTTGTAACATACGCCGAATAGCCCCTGCTTGATTTATAGCTATTTCTTTTTTCGATGTTGACTCTATTTTTTCCATGCATTCAATTAACTGTTCCCTGTTTTCAAAAACTGTATTGACGGTTCGACTCTTGAAATTCCACCTGATGGCTGAACCATGAGGTATCCTTCTTCTAACAGTTTCATCTAGAATAGCTATCCTTTGTGGCGAGTTACTAAAAAAGTTAGTAATGTCACTTAGATTTGAAAAAAATACTCGAACTTGTTGATTTTGACTGCTTGCTTGGCTGACAATTAAATTGAGCTGATGTGCGTAGCAATGCACAAAATGTGCATTCTTGTAGGTACGTTTAATTATAGCCTGAACACCTGCATGCTGACCACTCATCACGCTTGCACCGTCGTAACTCTGCGATATCAGTTTCTCTGGGTTGTCTATAACTTTTTCCAAAGTAGCTTGAATACACGTAGCTAAAGATTCGGCATCATGTCCAGCTGGATTAGTGAATTCCCAGAATCTCTCAACCGGTTGTCCGTTACCTATAATGTATCTAAAAACAACAACCAATTGGAAGGCAGATGAAACATCAGTAGTTTCATCTGCTATCACTGCTACAAAACTTGCATTTGAGATTTCCTTCTTTATTTGGTTCTGGCAAACAGTAAGCATACAGTCTAATAAATCGTTTTGAATTTCTTTTGACGTTCCTTTAAAAACAGTGGCACTAGCGAGATGTTCTTTTAGAGATGCATCAAGCTCTGCTGAGAAGTTTATAAGACCTCTGAAAATGCCTGGATTTAATGAATCATCGCGTTCGTCATGTCCTCGAAGTGCAAGCTCAAATGCGCCGCAAAATAAAATACAATTAATTATTTTGGAAAGAACATAGCGATTTTTCGTTACTTGCTCATTATGTTTTTTAATATTCAAACGATATGCACTGTCAAGTTGTTGCCGAATATCAACCCTTCCTAGCAAATTAAACTCTAATGTGGAGTTTAAATGTGATTGGGAGCAATTATGTTTATTGGTTTTTTGACTTAAATGTGATAAATCGGCGACACCATAACTCACCCAGCTTGAATCCCCACTTTGTTTTGCAAACAGGAGACAATAAAAACAAAAGAGCCTGTTAGATAATTCACAACCACAAATCCATGGATATTTATCATATACCTCGGGTTTGAATTCTCTTTTGTAATCTCTAGTTTTACATTTTGTCACCTGGGTAAGGTTAAGCATAGGTGTTGGCCTGAGCATTTTAATTTCCATTTTTCTTTCAATGGGCAACGTTGAAAAATGTAATTGCTTTAGCTCAGACACACTAATTTTACTAAGTGCCATCTTAACTGTTAGTTTACACACAAAGAACAGTCCTTTGCTCTTATCTAATATATAACTTGTAGGTAGGTAGCTCTGCAGCTGTTAGAAAATATACAACTTAATAGTTTAATAGTTTGGCGGTGGTTATGTAATATATAACTTGTAGGTAGGTAGCTCTGCTGCTCTGCAGCTGTTAGAAAATATACAACTCAACTTGAAGTAATAGTTTAATAGTTTGGCGGTTGTTATGTAATATATAACTTGTAGGTAGGTAGCTCTGCTGCTCTGCAGCTGTTAGAAAATATACAACTCAACTTGAAGTAATAGTTTAATAGTTTGGCGGTTGTTATGTAATATATAACTTGTAGGTAGGTAGCTCTGCTGCTCTGCAGCTGTTAGAAAATATACAACTCAACTTGAAGTAATAGTTTAATAGTTTGGCGGTTGTTATGTAATATATAACTTGTAGGTAGGTAGCTCTGCAGCTGTTAGAAAATATACAACTTAATAGTTTAATAGTTTGGCGGTTATTATGTAATATATAACTTGTAGGTAGGTAGCTCTGCTGCTCTGCAGCTGTTAGAAAATATACAACTCAACTTGAAGTAATAGTTTAATAGTTTGGCGGTTGTTATGTAATATATAACTTGTAGGTAGGTAGCTCTGCTGCTCTGCAGCTGTTAGAAAATATACAACTCAACTTGAAGTAATAGTTTAATAGTTTGGCGGTTGTTATGTAATATATAACTTGTAGGTAGGTAGCTCTGCAGCTGTTAGAAAATATACAACTTAATAGTTTAATAGTTTGGCGGTTTTTATGTAATATATAACTTGTAGGTAGGTAGCTCTGCTGCTCTGCAGCTGTTAGAAAATATACAACTCAACTTGAAGTAATAGTTTAATAGTTTGGCGGTTGTTATGTAATATATAACTTGTAGGTAGGTAGCTCTGCTGCTCTGCAGCTGTTAGAAAATATACAACTCAACTTGAAGTAATAGTTTAATAGTTTGGCGGTTGTTATGTAATATATAACTTGTAGGTAGGTAGCTCTGCAGCTGTTAGAAAATATACAACTTAATAGTTTAATAGTTTGGCGGTTATTATGTAATATATAACTTGTAGGTAGGTAGCTCTGCTGCTCTGCAGCTGTTAGAAAATATACAACTCAACTTGAAGTAATAGTTTAATAGTTTGGCGGTTGTTATGTAATATATAACTTGTAGGTAGGTAGCTCTGCTGCTCTGCAGCTGTTAGAAAATATACAACTCAACTTGAAGTAATAGTTTAATAGTTTGGCGGTTGTTATGTAATATATAACTTGTAGGTAGGTAGCTCTGCAGCTGTTAGAAAATATACAACTTAATAGTTTAATAGTTTGGCGGTTATTATGTAATATATAACTTGTAGGTAGGTAGCTCTGCTGCTCTGCAGCTGTTAGAAAATATACAACTCAACTTGAAGTAATAGTTTAATAGTTTGGCGGTTGTTATGTAATATATAACTTGTAGGTAGGTAGCTCTGCTGCTCTGCAGCTGTTAGAAAATATACAACTCAACTTGAAGTAATAGTTTAATAGTTTGGCGGTTGTTATGTAATATATAACTTGTAGGTAGGTAGCTCTGCTGCTCTGCAGCTGTTAGAAAATATACAACTCAACTTGAAGTAATAGTTTAATAGTTTGGCGGTTGTTATGTAATATATAACTTGTAGGTAGGTAGCTTTGCTGCTCTGCAGCTATTAGAAAATATCAACTAGAAGTTGAACTAAATTGTTAAAGAACTCCCTAAAAATCCAGTATACTCCTAAACTTGCTAATCTCAGACTGTGTCTGTTGTTTAAATTACAAGTAGAAAAATAAAAATGTTTTTTTTTTTAAACACTAGTTCAAGTTCAAGACTCAACTCAAGTTACTCTATATAAAAAGCAATCTCAGACTCAGACTGTATCTGTTGTTTAAATTACAAGTAGAAAAATAAAAATGTTTTTTTTTTTTTAAACACTAGTTCAAGTTCAAGACTCAACTCAAGTTACTCTATATAAAAAGAAATCTCAGACTCAGACTGTATCTGTTGTTTAAATTACAAGTAGAAAAATAAAAATGTTTTTTTTTTTAAACACTAGTTCAAGTTCAAGACTCAAGTTACTCTATATAAAAAGCAATCTCAGACTCAGACTGTATCTGTTGTTTAAATTACAAGTAGAAAAATAAAAATGTTTTTTTTTAAACACTAATTCAAGTTCAACTTAGACTCAACTCACTCTATCTAAAAAGCAATCTCAGACTCAGACTGTATCTGTTGTTTAAATTACAAATAGAAAAAAAAGGTTTGTTTTTTTTTAACACTAGTTCAAGACTCAACTCACTCAGTTACTCTATATAAAAAACTGCAGGCCTGCAGCAAAAATCATTAAAATATCTGCCCACAAAGTTACTAAACTAATAATATATTACTAGTATAAATTAAGTTAACTAAAGTATCTTCAAGTTCTATATAGATATAGATAACTAGAAAATCTGAATACTACTAGTAGTGACTGTGAATCTACAGTTCTAAACTAATTTGCTGCTAAGCTAAGCCTAATGTAATTAATAATAATTATAATGGCTATTGGCTAACTATCTAACTGTCTATTAGCCTGCTCCTGGGCCCTGGCTATTTCTTTGCACACTACTTGACTGCAGCTCAGCAGACACTGAGTCAGCACACAGCAGCAAATATTGACTGTCTGTCACTGTTCAATCAACTTGTTGATGCTTGATGGCTGCCAGCAGGCAGCAAAAAATATATAGTTTTGTTGTAAACAATTTTTGCACAGAGCTATGCAAAAACACTCCTCTCAGCTCAACGGCTATCTCCACAAAGATTTTCGCGCCGTTGAGCTGGGAGGAGCCTCGTGGAGGCCATCACGTGAGCCATGGAGCCTATCACAGAGTCTGAGGAGTCCGGATCAAGAGGCTGGGGGAGGAGACAGAGCACAGGCTGAACGACCGCACAGTTCAGCCTGTGCGATTATGCCTCTATAGGCATGAGGCTGGGGAGGAGCTCTACGCCTGCACAGTGAATACATTGCGATCACTGTGCAGGCATATAGAGCTCCTTACCGCACGTGCGAGTGGGGGGTGGAGACTGGAGCCTGCCCTGGACTGTCAATCAGCCTCTCTCAGCTCAGCCTCAGGCAGCAGCAGCAGGCAGTGCGCCGTGGTGGTGTGTGGTGTGACGTCACGGACGTCAGCACACTGAGTAGTCCACCCGGTCCTAGCTCCTGCCTCCTGCCTGAGCCTGATAATAAATATACAGTGTCTGTTAATGAACACTCAGTGGCGAGTCAGTGATGAGAATGATAATAGATTAAATAGCAGGGTATATAAGCTAAGCAGCAGTGCCAGTAAAGCATTATTTAATACATATAATATTAAATAATATAAATAAAAAATAAAATTAAAATTTTTCATAATTTTTTTTTTCTCATTTTTTTTTTTTAAATGCTCATTTTTTTCCCCCTCCTCTGCCCCCTGGGGGTTCACGTGCGACAGTGCACATATGGAGGAGCCTCCACTGTCTTTGATCATTCTCTTTGTTTCCCCAAAATAGATCAGATCACAAGTGCATTGTAGCGCATAACTGACCCCTGCATCTAATCAGATCTTTTATTAATATCTCTTCTCCTGTAGTGAGAATAATTAGTGAACGTTTTTTGCAGCTATGTTGACAAGCCTTACACGAATAGCAGGGAAAGAAGCCAGAAATCTTTACCCCAGAGAGATCCTTATTTATTTTAATCTGTTTTTTCTTATCTTTAAATACACTGGGCGCTAGCATTGATTTTAGATTTTTTGTCTTTCTAAATATTCATTTCGGTTTATATGAGAGTTTGCTCCCTATTACAGGGTCAGCCTTAAGAATATGCCAATGTTTATTTATTATTTTTCTCATTATTCCATGGTCAGTACTAAAGTCAGTAATAAAGGGAATTTCAATCAGGTCTTGCCCAATCTCAGTATTTTTCTGTTTATATGTTAGTAGGGATTTTCTATCAGTATTTTTAGCCTTTTCTACTGCTTTATTGATGGTCTCTTCTTCATAACCTCTGTCTTTAAAATTTTCAACAAATATTTCAATTTGATTTTCAAAGTCCGATAGCCTAGAGCAGTTCTTTCTGATTACTAGGCTTTGTCCAACAGGGATGTTGTCCTTGTCCATTGTTTCAAGTGGCAACTCTCAGCATGTATAATGCTGTTAGAGTCAACCTTCTTGAAATGAGTTTTAGTTTCTAGAACATCATCAACTATCATAATCTCCAAATCCAGAAAGATAATTGACTTCTTACTATAGTTACAGGTAAAGTTAAGACCTTTATCATTAGTATTCATACTATCAAACATCTTAATCAAATTGGATTCTGAGCCTCTCCATATGATAAGTATATCATCAATGTACCTTCTATAGAGCACAAGTTCTGCACCATAGCCACTCTCCTGAAGGAAAGTCTCTTCCCAGCTGCCCATAAAGAGATTGGCATAGCTTGGTGCAAACCTCGTGCCCATAGCTGTTCCTTCAATTTGTAGATAAAGTTTATTATTAAACACAAAGTAATTATTTTCTAGTATAAAGGCAATGCTTCTTAGTAGAAAAGTTTTCTGTTCTAATAGAATCTCAGAATCATCGTCCAAATATTTCTTTATAGATTGCAGACCCTTCTCATGATCAATTACCTTGTACAGTGAAGTTATATCACAGGTCACTAGGAATAGATTTTTCCCCATTTAATGGTGTCTAGGATATTTAACACTTGGGTGGAGTCTCTTAAGTATGAGTCTAGATTTCTTGCATACTTCTGTAGAAAGGAATCTACATACTGGGATACATTTGAGGAGATTGCCCCTATTCCCAAAATAATTGGCCTTCCTGGCGGGTTATTCAGATTTTTATGAATTTTGGGCAGGAAGTAGAACACCGGAATCTTTGGATACTTAGGGTCTAGGAAGTCTAATTCTTTGTCATTTAATATTCCTAGTCTGTTACCTTCTATGATGATCTTTTTGAGTTTGTCTGCAAATTTGTTAGTTGGATTGAGTTCTAGTTTTTTTTTATGTCTTAGTATCATTAAGAGGCAAAGGAGTAGTGGTTGCACTTATGGCCATGTGTAAACAGAAATTGCCAAGCCAGGCACCGGGACTTAGGTCGATAGACACCCCCCCAAAAGAACAGTACATATGTGAGCCAATATTAGAGGTGTACCTTGAGCACTGAAGGGAGAAATCCTGTATATACACGGAACGATATCCGATGGCAGCGTGTCTGCCGACTTCTCTTGCTTCCGCCTCTATGCAAAACCCGGTCTGCAGCTCAGTGAACGTCACCACGTGACGTAAGGAGGGGGTGTGTATGTTAGCGGTCTGTATATTCACCCGGCCCAGCGGTTAGTGAGGAGTGTTAACCTGGACTCAAAAGCTGGTCGTAGTATCACAGAAGAAAGGATGGAGTCCCAGGTTAGGATAAAATAAATTCTTTTATTCGATTCTTTAAAAGTTCAAGTGAGTCGCAGCTCACACGGACACAAAATCAAATTCAGCCAGAAGGAAAGTGAAGAGAGATGAGCGTAGTAATCTTAATGCTTCTGTTTCATAGTAGGCAGTATCCATAACAACAATCCCACCGCCCTTGTCGGCGGGATTAATTGTTACATTGTTGTGCTTTTTCAATTTTTCTAATACAAGTCTATCCTTTTTTTTCATATTTAATTTGCTGCATTTCGATGGTTGGCTCTTTTTAATGTCTTTAAGTACCATCAATTCAAAAGTCTCAAGGTTACTCCCTTTAGCAAACGTAGGGTTAAAAGTGGACTTATTCTTTAAGTTAGAGTGAGTGAATTTCTCTTGTTTTACCTCTATATTTTTATTGGAGGAACTTTCTAAAGGGCTTCTCATAAAGTAACGTTTTAGTGTGAGGTTTCTGATGATTTTTTTCACATGTATATGGGTATTGAATTTGTTTAATCTTGTACTAATTGCAAATGATAAACCAAAGCTAAGAATTTTTTCTTCCTCTTCCTTTAGTTTAATACTACTAATATTAAAACCCCCATTTTTCTTTACCTCCATCTTTTTGCTTCTTTTGTTTGTCCCACTTCCTCTTGTCCCTCTAGAGGTCTTTTTTTGTTTGTCCATGATTTTTCTACATTCTGTCTTATTAAGTCCCTTGATGTGCCCTCCCTCAGAGGGCTGTTCTCTAAAAAAGGAGTCTTACTATCGCTATGTTTGGGTGTTTCTGTCTTTTGATAGTGTGATGGTGCATATCTATTTATTACTGGTGTTTGCCATCTTTCATTGCTTTTCCAATATTGCCTATTATTCCTATAGGGCATAGGTTTCGTTTCATTATAATTATAATTGTTATTCTGGTTTCACCATAATGGTGAGAACTTGTATATGGGTCATGTCTATTATAATAATGATTATCTCTATCATATATCCTTTTTCTTTCATTATAGGGACCAGGTCTCCAAGAATTATTTATATTCCTATTATTATACCTATACTGTTTGGGTTGGCTGTGGTTTTTCTTCTTCCACAGTCCATTGATTTTTAAGTTAATTTGTTTCCATATTAATAGTATTGGTTTCATTAATGTCGGATTGAGAATTTACTGTATCTCTTTCCAATTTTTTCCATTTAGTTTTTAATATATCTTTATTTAAAGTATCGATTCTTTCAATCATTATCTTCTGTTTTTCTTTGAACTCTGTATATTTTTTATCCTTTAATTTTTCTTTTATCTCTATTATTTATTTTTCTAAATCTTTAATAGTGTCCTTTCTAGATCGTTTAAGAATATCTATTAAATAAGTAGAAGCTTTATTAAAAACTCCTTCCCATTCTGTTTGGAATTCCTCTTTAAGTGGAAAGGAGCAAGTTTTGTTTAATTTTAAACCCTTTGGTATTAAACCTTTCATTGTATATATATTTAAAAACAGAATTTATGTTTTCTGTTTTAATTCTCTAACTAGTAGTTGCTCTAAATGTTTCATAATGTCATCTAAATTCTCATAATGAGAACAAATAGAAATGTCTCCCTCTTTATATTCAGAGAGTACTTTGTACATGTTTTCTCTGAATTCGAAAATATCCTCCATATTAATTGCAGGAAACTAATGTGTATAGATATATCGTATAAAGACAGGTAAAACTCGCTGCACAGGGGGATCAAAACATCAAATTACAAACAAATGGAGGAGTGTGTGCTGAGTAATACACCAAGCTCCTAAATATACCTAAGTATCCCCCACATTAGGTAAAAGATGAAATGCAATCAAAATGTAAGTTAGGAGCGCCAAAGCTAAAGGTGTAAATCAATATTATAGGATCTGTAAAGGAGTGAGTTACTTCAGGAAATTAAGGAATAATCGTGATGGGCAAGATAAAGTGCATATGCAGATTTAATATACAAACAAAGAGTAAAAACTATGGCAGAAAAGTTCAATAATGAGCCACTGATTTTAAGTAGTCCCAAAAAAACAATATGTATCCAAGGCCGGTTAATATACTGTTAGCAGTCCCCGGTAAATGGGTGCCTATTACCTTATTTCTTCAGGGTAAAGTCCCGGTATAGTAGACTCACAGATTGCTCTGCTTCCGTGGAGATTTGGGTGTGTAGCCGTTATGGTCACAGGTGTGGAAGAGGAAGAAAAAATTCTTAGCTTTGGTTTATCATTTGCACCTAGTACAAGATTAAAAAAATTCAATACCCATATACATGTGAAAAAATCCACCAGAAACCTCACACTAAAACATTACTTTATGAGAAGCCCTTTAGAAAGTTCCTCCAATAAAAAGATAGAGGTAAAACAAGAGAAATTCACTCACACTAACTTAAAGAATAAGTCCACTTTTAACCCTACGTTTGCTAAAGGGAGTAACCTTGAGACTTTTGAATTGATGGTATTGATGGTACTTAAAGACATTAAAAAGAGCCAATCATCAAAATACAGCAAATTAAATATGACAAAAAAGGATAGACTTGTATTAGAAAAATTGAAAAAGAACAACAATGTAACCATAAAGCTCGGCGACAAGGGCGGCGGGATTGTTGTTATGGATACTACCTACTATGAAACAGAAGCATTAAGATTACTTAATGATACTAAGACATATAAAAAACTAGGACTCAATCCAACTAACAAATTTGCAGCCAAACTCAAAAAGATCATCATAGAAGGTAACATACTAGGAATATTAAATGACAAAGAATTAGACTTCCTAGACCCTAAGTACCCAAAGATTGCGGTGTTCTACTTCCTGCCCAAAATTCATAAAAATCTGAATAACCCGCCAGGAAGGCCAATTATTTTGGGAATAGGGGCAATCTCCTCAAATGTATCCCAGTATGTAGATTCCTTTCTACAGAAGTATGTAAGAAATCTAGACTCATACTTAAGAGACTCCACCCAAGTGTTAAATATCCTAGACACCATTAAATGGGAAAAAAATCTATTCCTAGTGACCTGTGATATAACTTCACTGTACACGGTAATTGATCATGAGATATATTTGGACGATGATTCTGAGATTCTATTAGAACAGAAATCTTTTCTACTAAGAAGCATTGCCTTTATACTAGAAAATAATTACTTTGTGTTTAATAATAAATTTTATCTACAAATTGAAGGAACAGCTATGGGCATGAGGTTTGCACCAAGCTATGCCAGTCTCTTTATGGGCAGCTGGGAAGAGACTTTCCTTCAGGAGAGTGGCTATGGTGCAGAACTTGTGCTCTATAGAAGGTACATTGATGATATTCTTATCATATGGAGAGGCTCAGAATCCAATTTGATTAAGATGTTTGATAGTATGAATACTAATGATAAAGGTCTTAACTTTACCTGTAACTATAGTAAGGAGTCAATTATCTTTCTGGATTTGGAGATTATGGTAGTTGATGCTCTAGAAACTAAAACTCATCAGAAAGAACTGCTCTAGGCTATCGGAATTTGAAAATCAAATTGAAATACTTGTTGAAAAATTTAAAGACAGAGGTTATGAAGAAGAGACCATCAATAAAGCAGTAGAAAGGGCTAAAAATACTGATAGAAAATCCCTACTAACATATAAACAGAAAAATACTGAGATTGGGCAAGACCTGATTGAAATTCCCTTTATTACTGACTTTAGCACTGACCATGGAATAATGAGAAAGATAATAAATAAACATTGGCATATTCTTAAGGCTGACCCTGTAATATGGAGTAAACTCTCATATAAACTGAAATGAATATTTAGAAAGACAAAAAATCTAAAATCAATGCTAGCGCCCAATGTATTTAAAGATAAGAAAAAACAGATTAAAATAAATAAGGATCTCTCTGAGGTAAAGATTTCTGGCTTCTTTCCCTGCTATTCGTGTAAGGCTTGTCAACATAGCTGCAAAAAATGTTCACTAATTATTCTCACTACAGGAGAAGAGATATTAATAAAAGATCTGATTAGATGCACGACTAAAGGGGTCAGTTATGCGCTACAATGCACTTGTGATCTGATCTATTTTGGAGAAACAAAGAGAATGATCAAATATAGGATCAGAGAACATATTATTTGCATTGAAAAGAAAACAGAAGATACTAGGCTTTACAAACATTTTAAAGAGGTACACAATGGTAGGACCTATAATATTGGGGGATACAACATATACAACAAAATTGGAGGGAAGGAAATATAGACAAACATCTCCTTCTGAAGGAAGCAGAATACATTTATAAATACAACACTCTATATCCTGTTGGTCTTAATTCTGAACTAGACATTTCACCTTTTTTGCTAGATTAAAATTATTCACTGAATTTATGGAATAAATTCCTACTATTGTTCACTTTTAACAAAAGATAATTTCTTCTTTTTTAATGCACTTAGTGCCTGACTTACTGTCAGTTCTGTTTTTTTGGTCACTGCAATATGCCATTACACTTAGGTTAATAACTCCTATTTGACACTACTAAGATACCACCCAGCCTAATCATTTTTTTATTATTACATTTTTTCTTTATTTTTAACTTGAGGTTTTGTTCTCACTATCGTAACACTTATATTATACTTCATTTGTTACATGTAAATTGCCTAGAATCATATTTTGTTTCCAAAACCACTGTATCCATTTGAACTGATGACTTCCAAATACCACCTTTAATACTAATTAAAAAAGTCCAACCAATAAGAAAACTGGAACAGCCTTTAAAAGAAGCTTGGAACTTCAACACCTTCATCTTGAAAAAGCCCTTACGAAGGGAGAAACACGTTGATGTTTTATTAATGAGTTGCAGTATAAATAATCTACATATTCTGAAGATTCTACATCTCTAATATAGAGAACACAGCTGTTTGCTGGGACCCTGATAGAGGTATACTTTAAGCCGAGAGACCGGCGAATCAGCACAGACACTTGGAGCCTGTGGCTGTATTTGCATATTTCCGTCTTACAATTGACAAGGATTCTGGCACGGCCGGCTGAATAAGTTTCCTGTCAAAAGAAGCTTTTACAAGTACTCCAAGGTCTCCTGCGTGATAAGTGCACTTAAGAGCAGATACGTAACTCTACTACAGTGGGATATAAAGATTAATCAGCTGGGAAATCGCTTTGGTTTTGAAAAAAAGCATTCTAGCCAATAGGATTGAAGCATCCAGACAGCTCCCACACATGTTACCATAACGGCTACACACCCAGATCTCCACGGAAGCAGAGCAATCTGTGAGTCTACTATACCGGGACTTTACCCTGAAGAAATAAGGTAATAGGCACCCATTTACCGGGGACTGCTAACAGTATATTAACCGGCCTTGGATACTTAAAGTCAATGGCTCATTATTGAACTTTCTCCAATATATATATATATATATATATATATATATATATATATATATATATATATATATATGCTGGCAATATTTAGGGCTATTTATTTTATCTGTATATATCGGAGACGTCCGATTTTTATGAAATGTTTGTGGGTATGAATTTTCTGCCATAGTTTTTACTCTTTGTTTGTATATTAAATCTGCATATGCACTTTATCTTGCCCATCACGATTATTCCTTAATTTCCTGAAGTAACTCACTCCTTTACAGATCCTATAATATCGATTTACACCTTTAGCCTTGGCGCTCCTAACTTACATTTTGTTTGAAAATAAACTAGGGCAGAGACAGCCTTTGCACACACTTCATCTGAGCTCCTGCAACTATTGCTGAAACAGAGGGCTTACTAGCTAATCTATCCCTCCAGATCCACGGTAGCAGGGATCTAATCATATAATCAAGTGATCTCTCATAAGCAGGAGCTGATTCCAGCAAAACTGCATCTCAGAGGAGACCACCGTACTCTCATCTGCCTAGCGGCCGGTCCCGGTGCCGAGACCGCCGCCTTCTGTACCTCCAGCCGTGCAAGTGACTATCGGCTGCAATGAGGCTGCCCTGAGCATCAAAGCCACCCGAGACCGAATAGCAGCTCAACCACCCACGAAGCAATAAGTGAGAAGCTGCGAGCACAGCGGGGAGCGTTCTGCGGCGCAAAGCCACCATCTTGGCCGCCACGTGGGAGCCTTAAAATTACTCCTAACTCGAGCCGGGCGGACACTCCAATCACAAGCCCAATGCAAACCTGACGGCTCTGCTGGGACTACAAAGGATCTGCTTCCAAACCTACCACAGATCCGTGCTGAGGATCCAGCTGAGCAGTTTTACCTCACCAAAATTCCTGCACAACATGGGTGAGATCTGAGCCTACTATCCTCACATCCTCTCATATACCACTCATACATTACTGGGGAATTCGGCCTAAACCCCCTGCAACACAGAATTAAAACTAGGGGGTGACATACTCCTTGCAGGCAGTAACTAAAAAAACACTGTCCTACCAGGCCAGAACTGAACCCCACTCTCGCAGATGGAACTTTCTATGCATATTATAGCATATGTACCTACATTTTAGGGGTTACATTAACACTGAGGGAAACCTATGTGTTTATTTTCTGTTTAATTTGTACCGGATTTACTCCCACTTTCCTGCTCAGCTTGTCTCAGTGGGTCACCTCTACATCCCTTTTTCCTCCTGGAGGAGGACGTATCCCATTTCCCTGAGGAGAGGGAGCAAAATGTATGCTGCATCTGCATTTTGTCCTATACTTGATTGTGCTTGTTACATGCATTGCTGTTCCTACCAGAAGTTTTCATTTGTCAAAAATCTTGATATTGGTGTTTACAGTGTAATTAATGTAAACTTACAGCTGTTCACTTGCAATCCTAGCGTGATTTTCCGTTCACACTAACTTATCATCCCCAAGGCCATTATCAAGCACCCTAGTGCCCCCGCATCATAGGGACCCCTCCCCCTCTCCCTTAGTGGCTGAAGAAATTTGTTCTGCCCTAAATATTTCCACCATAGTATACTCCCCAGATTCCCTAAGGAATACCAACAGGTTCATAGAAGTAATAAATGACTCCCTGAAACTCAACACCCCCTCATGGCGGTAGTGTAATCGCGTCAGGAGGGCTATAGCCAACCCCGCTTTCTTCTTTGACTAGGCCTACGCAGCCTATAAGACCTCATTGTTTCATATCAAGTTCGACTCCAACCTTTTCCAATATGCCGCACTCATCAAGAAGGCACCCTAAGAATCCATCAACTGTTAAAAAAACTATCTTTGATCACTTCTCCCAGCAACCCAAAGAACCCACCAACACTACGGGAAGGGAGCTAAGTGACCCAGAGTCCCTAGATGAGGGTTCTCAATCAAGCACGGGCTCACCCACTCACCTGCAGCACTACATCACTGAATCTACTTTAAAGAAAATGCTGGTTGCCCAAACGAAATCTATCACACTAGAGATCCAGCGCAGCTCTGCGGAACTAAGAAAGGACAGATAGGAGAGAGGATGGACACCCTAGAAAGGCGACATGATGATCTTGCTACCACTCCATTCTCCTCTCATACACCGAGAGCCTCGCTGAGCAGATTACTCAACTAGAGTTAACCCCTTAGTGACCAGACCATTTTTTTATTTTCTTACCATTAAGGATCAGGGCTGTTTTTACATTTCTGCGGTGTTTGTGTTTAGCTGTAATTTTCCTCTTACTCATTTACTGTACCCACACATATTATATACAGTTTTTTAAATGGACTTTCTAAAGATACCATTATTTTCATCATATCATATAATATACTATAAAAACATTATAACATATGATGAAAATAAAACACACTTTTTCTAACTTTGACCCCCAAAATCTCTTGCACATCTACAACCACCAAAAAACATCCATGCTAAATAGTTTCTAAATTTTGTCCTGAGTTTTGAAATACCCAATGTTCACATGTTCTTTGCTTTTTTTGCAAGTTATAGGGCAATAAACACAAGTAGCACTTTGCTATTTCCAAACCATTTTTTTTTTCAAAATTAGCCATAGTTACATTGTAACACTGATATCTGTCAAGAACCTGAATATATATATATTTTAGTAGACAACCCAAAGTATTGATCTACGCCCATTTTGGTATTTTTTTATGCCACCATTTAACTGCCAAATGCGATCAAATAAAAAAAATCATTAACTTTTCACAAACTAGGTTTCTCACTGAAATTGTTTACAAACAACTTGTGCAAATATGGCAGAAATGGTTGTATATCTTTCTCTGGGATCCCCTTTGTTCAGCAATAGGAGTTATATATGAATTTGCCATTGCTTTTTGGTAATTAGAAGGCCGCTAAATGCAGCTATGCACCACACTTGTATTATGCCCAGCAGTGAAGGGGTTAATTAGGTAGCTTGAAGGGTTAATTTTAACTTTAGTGTATAGATTACCCTCCCACCTGATCCCTTCCTAATCCATCTAAAACAGCTCTACTCCCTCCACAACGCCATAATGGTCACCCCCATCTTAAGTACTGGCAGAAAGTCTGCCAGTACTAAAATTAAAGGCTTTTTTTTAAACTTTTT
This sequence comes from Bombina bombina, assembly GCF_027579735.1. NCBI lineage: Eukaryota > Metazoa > Chordata > Amphibia > Anura > Bombinatoridae > Bombina > Bombina bombina. Next base: position 60,099,651 of record NC_069505.1, on the reverse strand, counting down.
ATATATATAGTTTCTGAAGTTTGGGATCCCCCCTTACCCCCCAACCTCCCTGATCTCCCCCCAAACAGCTGTCCAACCCTCCCCCCTTTATCTATTTGCAGCCATCTTAGGTACTGGCAGCTGTCTGCCAGTACCCAGTTTACAGAAATTTGGGCTTAATTTTTTTTTAAATTTAATAAACCAAATTTTCTGTAGTGTAGCTGCCCCCCTCAAAACCCTACCCCTCCCCCCCTCTCAGATCCCTTTCCCAACTCTTATTGCCCTCTCCCTCCTTCCCACTCACTAAAATTTTGTCATAGCGGACCCGCCCCCTCACGTCCGCTCCTGGACCTCTGACAGACCTCTGATGCCAACCCAAATACTTAAAGAAAATCATACACAAATTAGATCAGGTCCAACAGGGTAAGGTCATTTTAGCAGGGGACTTTAACATGGTCTGGGATAACAGGTTAGATAGGAAATCCAACCCCCCTTGTAAGAAGAATACAACCTCAGACTCCTTAAGCCTTAAATTTAGAACCTTAATGATGCAATTTGGTTACTACAACTTTTGGAGGTCTTACTACCTTCTTGACAAAGACTACACCCACTTCTCTCATGCTCAGCGGACGTACTCCAGACTAGATTATCTCTTTTGCCATGCTGACACCCTGGATTTAGTTAAGTCAGCAGACATATCCCTTTGCCCATGGTCAGATCACAACCAAATTACCATTGACCTCCCGTCCACGAACACTTTCAGGTCCAAATGTGCTTGGTGTCTCCCCCATCATGTCCTTTCTGTAATCCCGTTCAGGGAGGAATTAAGAAAAGACCTGAAATTGAAAAGTTAGTAGGCCTCCCATTATCCCAAGCCCATTGTAAACTAAGAGACATTGAATCTTTAAATCGCTCCTCCTGTTCTCTAGACCTCAGAGATCAAATAACAAAACTTACAGTATTTGTCAGTTGGAGCTTAAGAGAACACAATACCATCTCACCAAATTGAAGCAACTTTTCTACTCTAAAAGTAAAAAGGCTAATACCCTTCTGGCAAATAGTTTGAGGCAACGCAAAGGTGCAACACGTATAAATTTGATAAAACCCTCAGACTTCCTTCCTAGATTGGTCAAAAATGTAGCGAATTTAACTCAGCTCTATACAATATACAGAAACAATCAATAAACCCGGCTTCCCCAGAGGTAATCCAATCCTTCCTGCACTCCCTTAAACCTCCCGACCCTTAACACTGATCAGAGGGAAACTCTTGCTAACCCTTTTACCCTCCAAGAAATTAAGCAGATTTTCAAAAAAATTGAAATCCCTTAAGGCCCCTGGAACGGATGGCTACTCAGCTATTTTCTAAAAGACATACATACAAGAACTATACCCCCTCCTGCTTAGATTTTTTAGCCTCGCCAGCAAAGAAGGAACATTCCAAAGGGCATTTCATAACCATTCCAAAAGCAGGCAAAGACCCCTCTTTTTGTACCAATTAAAGACTTATCTCACTGATCAACGTTGATATTAAGATATATTCTAAAATACTCACCAACCGCATTCACTGCTCCCCAACATTATTAACCCAGATCAAGTGGTCTTACTTCCTGGTAGGGGGGGGCCCAGACAATACCAGATGACTACTACTACATTTTGCTTGAATCTAAGAGACTTAATAAACCCTTCTCAGTCATCTCTTTAAAAGCCTTTAACTGGGTCAGGTGGTAATACCTGTGGAAGGTACTTAAAATTTCCAGATCAAATCCTACTAGCCATAAAAGCCCTATATTCCACACCCACAGCCATAGTCCAAGGCCTAGGATTCAATTCTCCATTGTTTCTCATAAGCGGTACATAGTCCAAGGCCTAGGATTCAATTCTCCATTGTTTCTCATAACCGGTACAAGACAGGTATGCCCTCTATCTCCCCTACTTTTTCGCCTTAGCTATGAAACCCCTAGCAGAACAAATCAGAACAGATAGAAGCCTAGAGGGAATTACACTACATGGCACAGTACACAAAATCGTGTTATTTGCATACGATGTCACGATTTTCTCCACCACACTAACTAGGACAATTCCCAGACTGTTAAAAATACTCAAGACCTTCGGTACTTTCCTTCTACAAATTAAATTATAACAAGACAGAAATCCATGCTTGGGGTAATCCCTTGGAACTTTCCCAACAACTACGCTCTAGCTTTTACTTCACATAGACTGACAACCACATAACACATTTAGGACTCAAGCTGTCCAGTAAAATCTTTCAAACCATAAATGAAAATTATCGCCCATTATTAACTGAATTAAGATATCTGAAACAGAAATGGAGCTTTGACTCTATCTCTTGGTTATGGTGAAATACACCCCTCAAAATGATTTTTTGGCCCAAATTGACATTCTTATTCCGATGTCTCCTGCTTAGGGTACTCAAACAACTCTTACTACAATTTCAAAGTGAATGTACAAAATATATATGGCAAGGCAAACCCCCATGGATAGCCCACAAGTCCTTACAATATCCCAGACAACATGGAGGGGTAGCCTCCCCATCTGTAATAATATACTATGAGGCAGCGATGCGCACTCACATCTCCCAATGGGGGGGGGGGGTGACAAAATCCCATAGCAAATGGAGAGATATCAAGCAGGCCTTGTTACCTTTCCATATTCGCTCATGAGAACTAATTTTAACCCCTCCCCATTATCGCAGAAATCTTTCCATCAACAATCCAATAAATCTAGAATGCCTCACTACCTGGGATATAATCAGACATTATCAGTTAGTAGCTCCTCACCCTTCCCTCATTACTTTATTTGTCAGGCCTTCTCACAGGCATCACTGATTCCCACCCCAACACATGGGCATGCTTAGGAATCAAGACAATATCCAAAATATGGTCCACCTCTCCACAGGGCCACTTCATCACACTGGACAAAATTGGGGGCTCTTCCTACATACCACCATTTTTACCTTTTGAATATACCCGAGTTATAAGCCTATTGAATAGCTGGGGATTCAAACAAACAACCTCACGCCAGTTGACCATCTGGGAATCTATATGGCAGCAAGGCGGAAGACTATACAGACCTATGTCCATACATTATAGTCTAATGGAAGGAGCTCTTCCCCTAGATAAAGCCCCATACATAATGAAGTGGGAAGACAGCATTAATATCTCCATTCCTACCCAAACCTGGCAACGTACCCTTATGCTCACTTAAAAAGCCATTCACTACATCACACTTTACAAGTCTCCTCACACACTGGTATTATGTTCCCTCGCGCTTAGCCCAAATGTTTCCTAAAACTTCACATAAATGATGGAGAAATTGTGGCCACACAGGAGATATGAAACACATTTGGTGGAATTGCCTAAAACTTAAATCTCTCTGGAACACTTTCTTCACCGCACTAGCTAAAATAGGGATACCCCTTCCCAAGTCACCAACCGTGGCTATGCTGCACATAGGTACACAAGTTTGCCCAAGCATCACAACTATTTCTGTGTTTAACTCCTTTCAGCTGTAAAACTATCCATAGCCAGAACATGGAAGACAGAGGCTCCCCCTAATTGGTCTACTATAGTTAATACCATGGCCTATATCTACTCCATGGAAAAAAGCATTTTTCACTCTAGCGAAAACGCTGATCTCTTTGAAATGATCTGGGCTGGCTGGAAATCCACTTACAATACTCAATAGCTTATTAGCACCGACCTTTAAATCCAATGAGGAACATTCCTATGACCTGGCATCCTCTGTGCAAATCCCCATCTATATTAACATCCCACACTATCTGACCACCATCACCCTAGCCTACTTACAATTCTCTAACCCTCTAGACCTATCCCAACCCTCCCCCCTTCCTTTATTCCCAAAACCCACTCATTAGGATTACCATTCCTTATGTTGATGGATAATATCATTATGTCTGCCAGGCTCATCTTCCTTACACATCGCTCTTCATCTGCTGCACCTCTCTGCCAATCCCTTCACTGGCTTCCTCTTGCCTCCAGGATTAAACACAAAATTCTCACTCTGACATACAAAGCCCTCAACTGCACTGCTCCCCCCTATATCTCGGACCTTGTCTCCAGATACTCTCCCTCCTGTCCCCTTCACTCTGCTCATGACCTCCTACTCTCCTCCTCTCTTGTTACCTCATCACATTCCCGCTTACAGGACTTCTCCAGACTGGCTCCCATCTTGTGGAACTCTCTGCCTTGCTCCACAAGACTTTCCCCTAGTTTTGAAAGCTTCAAGCACTCCCTAAAGACTCTACTGTTCAGGGATGCATTCAACCTACACTAACCTTTCTTTATACCGTTTCCTCTCCTCCATTGCTATCCCCTTGAACCCCCTTAGCATGTAAGCCTAAGAGCCCAGATGTTTGTAGATCACCTTCTTAAGAGCTGACTACAACAGTGCGACTCTTGGCAGGGCCCTCTACCTGTCTGATCCTTATAAATGTTTCCTTGTATTCCGCATATGTTTATAGCGCTGCTGAATCTGTTGGCGCTCTACAAATAACCGATAATAATGTTAATGTTTGTTCCTAAGGGACCTCCGAGTCCCTTTCACAGTTTGATTTATGTTGATGTATAAGCAACTATATCCTGTTGTACCTTCATTTTCGAAAATAAAACAAATTTGACTTAAAAAATAAATAAATAAACTAAGCAAGCCTAACAATTAAGTTTATGTAATTCATTTTTACACAATGGTATTTTATTTAAAGGGGAACTAAAATATAAGGTAATTTTTATTTCAAACAAAAAGCAGCATTTCATTATATTGCTCTTATAACACCAAAAAGTCACATATAACACAGAATTATCACTGACCATAAGTTTACATATTTCTTTCCATATTTTTTTTTTTAAAAGAAAATGAAATCTATAGTCATTTCATCACTTATTATGAGTATTTACAAGAAACTAGAAACATGGTTTTTATGGTTTTTACAGTTTCTCGCTGACCTAATAATCAATTAGTTTGATCCGATAAATCAGAGAAAATGTATTGGTATAAGTTAATCAAGGCATTTTGCCTCGCACAAGCATAACTCTCTGCAGAAGACTAGCAAAGCTTCAAATTGTTTAATGAAATTCATACATATTTAACACATTTATTACGATGTTAGAATTTCTTTCGACACACCGATTGCATTGCTTAGACAAGGCATCTAACAGGTAAGACTACAGACATGACTCACCTATTATAAATTTAATGTCAGAGCCATAATAAAGAAAACAGAAATAAAACAGTTTTATGTCATTGCAGATATTAAGAGAATGATATCAGTTTTTTTTAGACTGACAAATAAGGTGACAATTTTTTTCACGGATGATACATTGTATTTGTTAAAATTTGTAGTAAATAACAAAACATTATAAATTGTACTTTGAAATAGAGTTATATTTTGTGCAATGCGGATATTTGACATTTTTGGTATATGGTCTAAAAACAAATACAAATGTAATTGTACTGAATTAATCACATATTGATTTGTATATTCTATAAAACATTTAGCCACGTTAAATTTGGAATCCCCAGTGCTATGTTGCTATAAATAAAATGCATTTACATTTTATGCAAAGTATTAGGGAACTCAAAATTCTGTCCAGAAAGATATCTGTTAGCTGTGCGAGCTGCTAGTCCCCAGGCCAAGAGAGGATTAATAAATCCAGGTCACATAACCAAGAGCTATTTTCTGTAAAGCGTGCCTTATATTTTTACTCCTGATAATATATAATAAACATAATTACATGTGTGCGCAAGCTCACAAAGCAAGAAAAGTGCCATAAGCTGCCTTCATACACTCACATATGTGTGTGTGTATATATATATATAAATAAATTCATTATAATTATGGTGGAGATAATTATGGTGGAGATAATTCTGACGCCAACCCGAATACTTAAAGAAAATCCTATACAAATTAGATCAGGTCAAACAGGGTAAGGTCATTTTAGCAGGGGATTTTAACATGGTCTGGAATAGCAGGTTAGATAGGAAATCCAACCCCCTTGTAAGAAGAATACAACCTCAGACCCCTTAAGCCTTAAATTTAGAACATTAATGATGCAATTTGGTTACTACAACATTTGGAGGTCTTACCACCTTCTTGACAAAGACTACATTCACTTCTATCACCCACAGAGTACGTTCTCCAGACTAGATTATCTCTTTTGCCATGCTGACACCCTGGATTTAGTTAAGTCAGCAGACATAGCCCTTTGCCCATGGTCAGATAACAACGAAGTTACCATTGGCCTCCAGTCCATGAACACACTTAGGTCCGAATGTGCATGGCGTCTTCCCCATCATGTCCTTTCTGACATCCCATTTAGGGAAGAATTAAGAAAAGACCTGACATTTCTAATTCAAACAAATGATAACCCACCAGTCCGAGATTATACACCATGGGGAGCAAATAAATTCACACTAAGAGGCTACTTTATCAGAAAACAAGCCCACTAAGAAAGTTAGCAGGTCTCCCATTATCCCAAGCCCATTGTAAACTCAGAGACCTTGAATCTTTAAATCGCTCCTCCTGTTCTCTAGACATCAGAGATCAAATAACAAAACTTAGACAACATACAGTATTTGTCAGTTGGAGCATAAGAGAACACAATACCATCTCACCAAATTGAAGTAACTTTTCTACTCTAAAAGTAGAGGCCAATACCCTTCTCGCAAATAGATTGAGGCAACGCACAGGTGCAACACGTATAAATTTGATAAAACCCTCAGACTTCCTTCCCAGATTGGTATAAAATGTAGTGAATTTTACTCAGCTCTATACAATATACAGAAACAGGAATCAATAAACCCAGCCTCCCCAGAGGTTATCTAATCCTTCCTACACTCCCTTAAACTCACAACTCTTACCACTGATCAGAGGGAAACCCTTGCTAACCCTTTTACCCTCCAAGAAATTAAGCAGGTTTTCAAAAAATTAAAATCCCTTAAGGCCCCTGGACCGAATGGCTACTCAGCTATTTTCTAAAAGACATACATACAAGAACTATCCCCCTCCTGCTTAGATCTTTTAGCCTCGCCAGCAAAGAAGGTACATTCCAAAGGGAATTTCTCGAAGCCTTTATCGTAACCATTCCAAAACCAGGCAAAGACTCTTTTTGTACCAATTACCAGAATATATCTTAATATCCACGTTGATAAGTGAGATGGGTTTATACCAATCTCACTTATCAAAGTGAATATTAAGATATATTCTAAAATACTCGCCAACCGCATTTTCAAACTGCTCCCCAACATTATTAACCAGGTGGGCTTTGTTCCAGATAGGGAGGGCCCAGACAATACCAGATGACTACTTACATTTTGCTTGAATCTATGAAACTTAACCCCTTAACGAGCAACAACGTACAGGGTACTTCCTACAAAAAAGGTCCTTAATGACCAAGGACGTACCCTGTACGTCGCTGGTGTTTTCAAGCGGTGGAAGTGAACCTGATCGCTTCCAGGCGCTTTCATGTTATTGCAGTGATGCCTCGATATTGAGCCATATTTTAGCCATCTGTGGCCCTCTCTGCATCGGCCATCGATGGTCATGATCGTTGGTGGGTGGGAGCCGATGCAGGGAGTTGGGTGGGCGGCCATCAATGGGAGGAAGGAGTCAGAGGGGGGCAGGATTGCGTGAGGGGCCACCAGAGGGGCGCACGGGGGCTGGAGCGGGTGGGAACGCTACACAATAGCACAAGTAATTTTATCGATAAGATGTGAGAGAGGACCAGGGAGGGTGGGAATTTTTAGCTAAGGGATCTGGGAGGGGTGGGGGTTGGATATTGAGGGGGGGGCAGCTACACTGCAGTAAATATTTCATTAGTTTATAAAAATAACATATTTTATGTCAAACTGGTTACTGGCAGACAGCTGCCAGTACCCAAGATGGTGCACAATAAGGTAGAGGGGGAGGGTTAGAGTGCTGTTTGGGGGGGATCAGGGAGGTTGGGGGCTAAGGGGGGATCCTACACAGCAGAATATGTTGTTGTTTTTTTAAAAAAAACAAAAAAAAATCTTTTATTTTAGTACTGGCAGACTTTCTGCCAGTAGTTAAGATGGCGGGGACAATTGTGGGGTGGGGGAGGGCAGAGAGCTGTTTGGGAGGGATCAGGGGGTGGGATGTGTCAGGTGGGAGGCTGATCTCTACACTAAAGCTAAAATTAACCCTACAAGCTCTCTACAAGCTCCCTAATTAGCCCCTTCACTGCTGGGCATAATACACGTGTTGTGCGCAGCAGCATTAAGTGGCCTTCTAATTACCAAAAAGCAACGCCAAAGCCATATATGTCTGCTATTTCTGAACAAAGGGGATCCCAGAGAAATTTTTACAACCATTTGTGCCATAATTACACAAGCTGTTTGTAAATAATTTCAGTGAGAAACCTAAAAATTTGTGAAACAGTTTGTGAAAAAGAGAACTATTTTTTTTATTTGATCGCATTTGGCGGTGATATGGTGGCATGAAATATACCAAAATGGGCCTAGATCGATACTTTGGGTTGTCTTCTAAAATATATATATATATATATATATATATATATATATATATATATACGTGTCAAGTGATATTCAGGGATTCCAGACAGATATCAGTGTTCCAAAGTAACTATCGCTAATTTTGAAAAAAAGGAGGTTTGGAAATAGCAAAGTGCTACTATAACTTGCAAAAACAGCAAAGAACATGTAGACATTGGGTATTTCTAAACTCAGGTCAAAATTTAGAAACTATTTAGCATGGTTGTTTTTTGGTGGTTGTAGATGTGTAACAGATGTTGGGGGTCAAATTTAGAAAAAGTGTCTGTTTTTTCCATTTTTTCATCATATTTTATAATTTTTTTTATAGTAAATTATAAGATATGATGAAAATAATAAAATGATATCTTTAGAAAGTCAATTTAATGGCGAAAAAAACGGTATATAATATGTGTGGGTACAGTAAATGAGTAAGAGGAAAATTACAGCTAAACACAAACACAGCAGAAATGTAAAAATAGCCTTGGTCACTAAGGGGTTAACAAACCCTTCTCAGTCATCTCTTTAAAAGCATTTGACTGGGTCAGGTGGGAATACCTGTGGAAGGTACTTGAAATCTTTAAATTTCCAGATCAAATCCTACTAGCCATAAAAGCCCTATATTCCACATCCATAGTCCGAGGCCTAGGATTCAATTCTCCACTGTTTCCCATAACCAACGGCACAAGACAGGGCTGCCCTCTATCTCCCTTACTTTTCGCCTTAGCTATGGAACCCCTAGCAAAACTAGAGGAAAACATAATTTATGCTTACCTGATAAATTTATTTCTCTTGTAGTGTATCCAGTCCACGGATCATCCATTACTTATGGGATATATTCTCCTTCCCAACAGGAAGTTGCAAGAGTCCACCCACAGCAAAGCTGCTATATAGCTCCTCCCCTAACTGCCATTACCAGTCATTCGACCGAAAACATGCAGAGAAAGGAAAACCATAGGGTGCAGTGGTGACTGTAGTTTAATGGAAAAATTACCTGCCTTAAAGTGACAGGGCGGGCCGTGGACTGGATACACTACAAGAGAAATAAATTTATCAGGTAAGCATAAATTATGTTTTCTCTTGTTAAGTGTATCCAGTCCACGGATCATCCATTACTTATGGGATACCAATACCAAAGCTAAAGTACACGGATGATGGGAGGGACAAGGCAGGTACTTAAACGGAAGTTACCACTGCCTGTAAAAAACCCTTTCTCCCAAAAATAGCCTCCGAAGAAGCAAGGTATCAAATTTGTTAAATTTGAAAAAGTATGAAACGCAGACCAAGACTCCGTCTTGTAATCTGTTCAACAGAAGCCACATTTAAAAAAGGCCCAAGTGAAAACCACAGCTCTAGTAGAATGAGCTGTAATCCCTTCAGGAGGCTGCTGTCCAGCAGTCTCATAAGCTAAATGAATTATGCTTTTTAACCAAAAAGACAGAGAGGTTGCTGAAGTCCTTTGACCTCTCCTCTGTCCAGAATAGACAACAAACAAGGTGAATGTTTGATGAAAATCTGTAGTAGCTTGTAAGTAAAACTTTAAAACACGAACCACGTCCAAATTGTGTAATAGACGTTCCTTCTTTGAAGAAGGATTAGGATACAAGAATGGAACAACAATCTCTTGAGTGATATTCTTGTTAGATACCACCTTAGGTAAAAACCCAGGTTGGTACACAGGACTACCTTATCCGTATGGAGAACCAGATAAGGAGAATCACATTGCAACGCAGATAACTCGGAGACTCTATGAGCCGAGGAAATAGCTACCAAAAAGGAACTTTCCAAGATAGAAGTTTGATATCTATGGAATGAAAAGGTTCAAATGGAACTCCTTGAAGAACCTTAAGAACCAGCTTTAAGCTCCATGGCGAAGCAACATTTTTAACCACAGGCTTGGTTCTAACCAAAGCCTGACCAAATGCCTGAACGTCTAGAATACCTGCCAGACGCTTGTGCAAAAGAATAGACAGAGTAGAAATCTGTCCTTTTAAAGAACTAGCTGACAACCCTTTTCTCAAAATCATCTTGGAGAAAAGATAATATCCTGGGAATCCAGACTTTACTCCATGAGTAACCCTTGGATTCATAACAATAAGATATTTACACCATATCTTATGTTAAATTTTCCTAGAGACAGGCTTTTATGCCTGTATTAAGGTATCAATTACTGACTCGGAGAAGCCATGCTTTGATAACATCAAGCGTTCTGTCTCCAGGCAGTCCATCTCAGATTAGTTATATTTAGATGGTTGAAAAGACCCTGAGGTAGAGGGTTCTGTCTCAGAAGCAGAGACCGTGGTGGAAAGGATGACATGTCCACCAGATCTGCATACCAGGTCCTGCGTGGCCAAGCAGGCGCTGTCAAAAGCACCAAAGCACTCTCCTGCTTGATCTTGTGCAAACCCCTCCGGAGGGAATTCCCACTCCCCCGGATGAAAAGTCTGACGACTTAGAAAATCTGCCTCCCAGTTCTCAACACCTGGGATAGGGATAGCTTTTAGACAAGAGTGAGTCTCTGTCCAGTGAATTATTTTAAGACTTCTAACATTGCTAGGGAACTTCTGTTCCCCCTTGATGGTTGATGTAAGCCACAGTCGTGATATTGTCCGACTGAAATATGATGTACCTCAGAGTTGCTAACTGAGGCCAAGTCTGAAGAGCATGGAATATCGCTCCCAGTTCCAGAATATTCATTAGAAGGAGGGTCTCCTCCTGAGTCCACTATCCCTGAGCCTTCAGGGAGTTCCAGACTGTATCCCAACCTAAAAGGCTGGCATCTGTTGTAACAATTGTCCCATCTGACCTGCGGAAGGTCATACCCTTGGACAGATGGACCCGAGATAGTCACCAGAGAAGAGAATCTCTGGTTTCTTGGTCCGGATTTAACAGGAGAACAAATCTGTGTAATCCCCGTTCCTCTGGCTGAGCATGCATAGTTGCAGTGGTCTGAAATGTAGGCGTGCAAACGGTACTATGTCCCTTGCCGCTACCATTAAGCCGATTACATTCATTTACTGAGCCACCAAAGGACGCGGATGGAATGAAGAACACGGCAGAAATTTAGAAACTTTGACAACCTGGACTCCGTCAGGTAAATTTTAATTTCTACAAAATCTATCAGAATCCCTAGGAGGGAAACCCTTGATATTGGGGATAGAGAACTCTTTCCTTGTTCACTTTCCACCCATGCGATCTCAGAAATGCCAGTACTACGTCCGTATGAGACTTGGCAACTTGGATGTTTGACGCCTGTATCAGGATGTCGTCTAAATAAGGGGCCACTTCTATGCCCCGCGGCCTAAGGACCGCCAAAGTGACCCCAGAACCTCCATAAAGATTCTAGGGGCTGTAGTTAACCCAAAGGAAAGAGCTACAAACTGGTAATGCCTGTCTAGAAAGGCAAACCTGAAAAACCGATGGTGATCTTTATGCATCGTAATGTGAGGATAAGCATCCTTCAAATCCATTGTAGTCCTCTATTGACTCTCCTGGATCATAGTTAAGATGGTACGAATAGTTTCCATCTTAAATGATAGAATTCTAAAGAATTTGTTTAAGATCTTTTAGATCCAAAATAGGTCTGAAGGTTTCCTTTCCTTGGGAACCACAAACCGATTTGAGGAAAACTGTGTCCCTGTTCCTCTATTGGAACTGAATGGGTCACGTACACAATGCAAGAATGTCTCTTTCTTTATCTGGTTTGCAGATAAATGTGAAAGGCAAAAACTCCCCTTTTTTGGGGGGGGAAAGCTTTGAAATCCAGAAGATATCTCTGGGGTATAATTTCCAATGCCCAGGGATCCTGGGCATCTCTTGCCCACGCCTGGGCGAAGAATGAAGTCTGCCCCCTATGGGATCCGTTACCAGATAGGGGTCCGTTCCTCATGCTGTTTTAGAGGCAGCAGCAGGCTCCTTGACCTGCTTATCTTTGTTCCAGGTCCGGTTGTCTCCAGACCGCCTTGGACTGAGCAAAAGTTCCCTCTTATTTTGCCTTAGAGGAAGTTGATGCCACACCTGCCTTGAATTTTCGAAAGGCACGAAAATTAGGCCTTTTTTGTCCCTTGATTTGGACCTGTCCTGAGGAAGGGCATGATCTTTTCCTCCAGTGATATAAGTAATAATCTCCTTCAAACTAGGCCTGAATAGGGTCTGCCCCTTGAAGGGAAGTTAAGTAGCTTATTTATTAAAGTCACAACAGCTGACCATGATATAAGCCATAGCGCTCTGCGCGCCAGTATAGTAAAAAACAGAATTCTTAGCCCTTAGTCTAGTCAAAGGAACAAAGGCATCAGAAAACAAAGGAATTGGCTAGCTTAAGTGCTCTAAGCTTGTCAAATATATTCATCCAATGGAGCCTGTAAAGCCTCATCAAGAGACTCAAACCAGAACGCCGCAGCAGCAGTGACAGGAGCAATGCGTGCAAGGGGCTGCAGGATAAAACCTTGTTGAATAAACATTTTTTATCCATTGGATCTAAAAAAGCACAACAGTCCTCGCCAGAGGTAGTGGTACGCTTAGCTAGAGTAGAAACTCTTCTCTCCACCTTAGGAACTGTCTGCCATAAGTCCCGTGTGGTGGCAACTATTAGAAAACATTCTTCTAAAAAATAGGAGGGGAAGAGAACGGCACACCTGGTCTATCCCATTCCTTATGAAAAATTTTAGTAAACCTCTTTAGGTATTGGAAAAACATAAGTACACACCGGCACTGCATATTATTTATCCAGTCTACACAATTTCTCTGGCACTGCGATTGTACACATTCATTCAGAGCAGCTAAAGCCTCCCTGAGCAACAAGTGGAGGTTCTCAAGCATAAATTTTAAATGTAGAAATATCAGAATCAGGTTAAATCATCTTCCCTGAGTCACAAATATCACCCACAGACTAAGCATATTGTGAGGTAGTATCAGACATGGTTCTTAAAGCGTCTGTATGCTCTGTATCTACCCCCAGAGCTGTTTTGCTTTCCTTTAATTTCAGGTAGTCTGACTAATACTGCTGCCAGTGTATTATACACAACCTTTGCCATGTCTTGTAAAATAAACGCTATGGGCGCCATTGATATACTTGGCGCCATTTGAGCGTGAGTCCCTGGAGCGGGAGTCAAAGGGTCTGACACGTGGGGAGAGTTAGTCGGCATAACTTCCCCCTCGACAGAATCCTCTGGTAAAATAAACGCTATGGGTGCCCTTGATGTACTTGGCGCCATTTGAGCGTGAGTCCCTAAAGCGGGAGTCAAAGGGTCTGACACGTGGGGAGAGTTATTTGGCATAACTTCCCCCTCGACAGAATCCTCTGGTGATAATGTTTTTAAATACAAAAAATTATCTTTATTGTTTAACATGAAATCAGTACATCTGGTACACATTCTAAAATGGGGTTCCACCATGGCTTTAAACATAATAAACACAGAGCCTCCTCTATGTTAGACATGTTAGAACTAATAAAGAGACTAGTAAGCTTGGAAAACACTTTAAATCAAGTTAACAAGCAAATATAACAAACGTTACTGTGCCTTTAAGAGAAACAAATTTTGTCAAAATTTGAAAAACAGTGGAAAAAGGCAGTAAATCAAACGAAATTTTAACAGTACATGTAATAAGTTAACAGAGCATTGCACCCACTTGCAAATGGATGATTAACCCCTTAATGTAAAAAACAGATAAAAAAAAACAAAAAAAAAAAACGACATTTTTTTAAACAGACACAACAAAACTGCCACAGCTGAGCTGTGGATTACCTTCCCTATAACTGTTTCTATGCAAAATTTAAGCCAGCCATGTGGAAAAATTAGGCCCCAATAAGTTTTATCACCAAACATATGTTAAAAAACGATTAAACATGCCAGCAAACGTTTTAAAACACATTCTTATAAGAGTATGTATGTCTATTAATAAGCCTGATCCAGTCGCTATCACTGCATTTAAGGCTTTACTTACATTACTTCGGTATCAGCAGTATTTTCTTAGTCAATTCCATTCCTTAGAAAAATATATTACTGCACATACCTTAGCATATATCTCTATCAATCAGCCTGGTACCAGTCGCTTTCACTGCATTTAAAGGCTGTACTTACATTACTTCGGTATCAGCAGTATTTTCTTAGTCAATTCCATTCCTTAGAAAAATATTTTACTGCACATACCTTATTTGCAGGAAAACCTGCACGCCATTCCCCCTCTGAAGTACCTTACTCCTCAGAATGTGTGAGAACAGCAACTGGATCTTAGTTACGTCTGCTAAGATCATAGAAAAAACGCAGGCAGATTCTTCTTCCAAATACTGCCTGAGATAAACAGCACACTCCGGTGCCATTTAAAAATAACAAACTTTTGATTGAAGAAATAAACTAAGTATAAAAAAACCACAGACTCTCACGACCTCCTATCTATGTTGAGACTTGCAAGAGAATGACTGGTAATGGCAGTTAGGGGAGGAGCTATATAGCAGCTTTGCTGTGGGTGGACTCTTGCAACTTCCTGTTGGGAAGGAGAATATATCCCATAAGTAATGGATGATCCGTGGACTGGATACACTTAACAAGAGAAATTACACTACATGGCACAGTATACAAAATCGCGTTATTTGCGGACGATGTCACGATTTTCTCCACCACACTAACTAGGACAATTCCCAGACTGTTCAAAATACTCAAGACCTTCGGTAGACTTTCCTTCTACAAATTAAATTATAACAAGACAGAAATCCATGCTTGGGTTTATCCCTTAGAACTTTCCCAACAACTATGCTCTAGCTATTACTTCACATGGACTGACAACCACATAACACATTTAGGAATCAAGCTGTCCAGTAACATTATTGCCTATTATTAACTGAATTAAGATCTCTAAAACAGAAATGGAGCTTTGATTCTATCTCTTGGTTAGGACAAAATACAGCCCTCAAAATGATTTTTAGGGTACCCAAACAACTCTTACTACAATTTCAAAGTGAATGTACAAAATATATATGTCAGGGCAAACCCCCACGGATAGCCCACAATTCCTTACAATATCCCAGACAACATGGAGGGATAGCCTCCCCATCTGTAATAAGATACTATGAGGCAACAATGCTCACTCACATCTCCCAATGGGGGAGGTGACAAAATCCCATAGCAAATGGAAAGATATCGAGCAGGCCTCGTTATCCTTCCATATTCGCATACGAGACCTAATTTTAACCCCTCCCCATTATCACAGAAATCTTTCCATCAACAATCCAATAATTATAGAATGCCTCACTACCTGGGATATAATCAGACATTATCAGTTAGTAGCTCCTCACCCTTCCCACATTACTTCATTGTCAGGCCTTCTCACAGGCATTGCTGATTCCCACCCCAACACATGGGCACGCTTAGGAATCAAGACAATATCATAAATATGGTCCACCTCTCCACAGGGCCACTTCATCACACTGGACCAAATTGGAGGCTCTTCCCCATGTACCACCATTTTTACCTTTCGAATATACCCGAGTTATAAGCCTACTGAATAGCTGGGGATTCAAACCAACAACCTCATGCCAGTTGACCATCTAGGAATCTATGTGGCAGCAAGGCGGAAGACTATACAGACCTATGTCCATACATTATAGTCTAATGGAAAGAGCTCTTCCCCTAGATAAAGCCATAATGAAGTGGGAAGACAGCCTTCAATCTCCATTCCTACCCAAACCTGGCAACATATCCTCATGCTCACTAAAAAAGCCATTCACTGCATCACACTTTACTAGACCTACTTTAAACTCCTCACACACTGGTAATATGTTCCCTTGCGCTTAGCCCAAATGTTTCCTAACACTTCACATAAATGTTGGAGAAATTGTGGCCACACAGGAAATATGAAACACATCTGGTGGGATTACCCAAAACCTAAATCTCTATGGAACACTTGCTTCACCGCACTTACTAAAATAGGGATACCCCTTCCCAAGTCACCAGCCATGGCCTTGCTGCACACAGGTACACACGTTTTGCCCAAGCATCACAACTATTTCTGTGTTTGAAACCAACCTGATGACAATACCTCGTCACCACTCAAGGGGGCGCAAACAGACCCAATGGTCCAGATAATACTATACAAAACAATCTAATGTTAACAATATAAATTAATAGTATCAGTGCATATATAATGCTTATTAGTCCATAGAGTGATCAGTCTCTGTTGATGTGATCTCCACTTGGACTTGCACCCATTGATGTCTTTATCATTGATGTCTTTGAAGCTTACGGTGATCACTATTAAGTGATTTTATATATTTCACTTGACTGAGAGCCAGTTCTTTGCGGTTGGAGACAACGCCCCAGACGGAGGTGTGTGGGAGCCCAAAAGCAGTGAGCTGGGACACTGTGAGATCCCAGTAGGTGTTACTAAGCACGAGTGAGTGCTGCCACCCTTGTGAGTACTGGTATATTTCTGTTGTATATTTGTATACAGTCTGTACTATATCACACTAGGAGGCGCCCTTCTGTGTTTTGTTTGCACTATCACAGATTAGTTTATTTCTGTGTTTACCTCCTTTCAGCTGTAAAACTATCCATAGCCAGAACAAGACTAATTGGTCTACTATAGTTAATACCATGGCCTATATCTACACCATGAAAAAAAGCATTTGCCACTCTCTTGAAAACTCTGACCTCTTTGAAATGATCTGGGCTGCTTGGAAATCCACTTACAATACTCAAAAGCTTGTTAACACCGACCTTTAAATCTAATGAGGAACATCCCTATGACCCGGCATCCTCTGTGCAAATCCCCATCTATAGTAACATCCCACACTATCTGACCACTATCACCCTAGTATATTTACAATTCTCTAACCCTCTAGACCTATCCCAACCCTCCCCCTCCTTTATTCTCAAAACCCACTCATTAGGATTACCATTCCTTATGTTGATGGATAATATCATTATGTCTATTAGACTCATCTTCCTTACACTTCGCTCTTCATCTGCTGCACCTCTCTGCCAATCCCTTCACTGGCTCCCTCTTGCCTCTTGGATCAAACACAAAATTCTCACTCTGACATACAAAGCTCTCAACTGCACTGCTCCACCCCTATATCTCAGACCTTGTCTCCAGATACTCTCCTTCCCGTCCCCTTCGCTCTGTTCATGACCTCCTACTCTCCTCCTCTCTTGTTACCTCCTCACACTCCCACTTACAGGACTTCTCCAGACTGGCTCCCATCTTGTGGAACTCTCTGCCTTGCTCCACAAGACTCTCCCCTAGTTTTGAAAACTTCAAGCGCTCCCTAAAGACTCTACTGTTAAGTGATGCATACAACCTACACTATCCTTTCTTTATACCAGTTCTCCTTCATTGCTATCCCCTTGAACCCCCTTAGCATTGTAAGCCTAAGAGCCCAGCTGTTTGTAGATCACCTTCTTAAGAGTTGACTACAACAGTGTGACTCTTGGCAGGGCCCTCTACCTGTCTGATCCCTATAAATGTTTCCTTGTATTCCGTCTATGTTTATAGCTCTGCAGAATCTGTTGGCGCTCTACAAATAACCAATAATAATAATGTTAATATTTGTTCCTCCGAGTCCCTTTCACAGTTTGATTTATGTTGATGTATAGGCAACTATATCCTGTTGTACCTTCATTTTCAAAAATAAAACAAATTTGACTTAAAAATAAATAAATAAATAAACTAAGCAAGCCTAACAATTAAGTTTATGTAATTCATTTTTACACAGTGGTATTTTATTCAAGGGGAACTAAAATATAAGGTAATTTTTATTTCAAACAAAAAGCAGCATTTCATTATATTGCTCTTATAACACCAAAAAATCACATATAACATAGAATTATCACTGACCATAAGTTTACATATTTCTTTCCATATTTTAATTTTTAGAAGAAAATGAAATCTATAGTCATTTCATCACTTATTATGAGTATTTACAAGAAACTAGAAACATGGTTTTTATGGTTTTTACAGTTTCTCGCTGACCTAATAATCAATTAGTTTGATCCGATAAATCAGAGAAAATGTATTGGTATAAGTTAATCAAGGCATTTTGCCTCGCACAAGCATAACTCTCTGCAGAAGACTAGCAAAGCTTCACATTGTTTAATGAAATTCAGACATATTTAACACATTAATTACAACATTAGAATTTCTTTCGACACACCGATTGCATTGCTTAGACAAGGCATCTAACAGGTAAGACTACAGACATGACTCACCTATTATAAATTTAATGTCAGATCCATAATAAAGAATACAGAAATAAAACAGTTTTATGTCATTGCAGATATTAAGAGAATGATATCGTTTTTTTTTAGACTGACAAATAAGGTGACAATTTTTTTCACGGATGATACATTGTATTTGTTAAAATTTGTAGTAAATAACAAAACATTATAAATTGTACGTTGAAATAGAGTTATATTTTGTGCAATGCGGATATTTGACATTTTTGGTCTATGGTCTAAAAGCAAATACAAATGTAATTGTACTGAATTAATCACATATTGATTTGTATATTCTATAAAACATTTAGCCACGTTAAATTTGGAATCCCCAGTGTTATGTTGCTATAAATAAAAGGCATTTACATTTTATGCAAAGTATTAGGGAACTCAAAATTCTGTCCAGAAAGATATCTGTTAGCTGTGCGAGCTGCTAGTCCCCAGGCCAAGAGAGGATTAATAAATCCAGGTCACATAACCAAGAGCTATTTTCTGTAAAGCGTGCCTTATATTTTTACTCCTGATAATATATAATAAACATAATTACATGTGTGCGTAAGCTCACAAAGCAAGAAAAGTGCCACAATCTGCCTTCATACACTCACACACACATATGTGTGTGTATATATATATATATATATATATATATATATATATATATATATATATATATATATATAAAATACCAAACAAAACAGCAACAGACCAGGATTTGCATCAAAAAGAAAGGTCAAATGGTATTATTATTTTTCACAGACCTACCCGGTAGTTAACTCTAGGAGGGCAGATTCATATTGGGACTGCGTGTGTGTATATATATATATATATATATTCAGGGCTCAAAATTTCCACTAGCCCACTAGCCATTGGCGAGTGGAAATTTAACAGTGGCGAGTGAAAGTTAGTGAATGTTGAGTCTGAAGTCTGGTGGCATGTTGTTGTGAGTAGCAAAGTTGGCACATTTTATTTGCAGAATGTGCATTCCCATTGCAGCACTGAAAAACACATATTTTGTGCTATGTGCTAAAACTATTATCTAATTCTAAAGGGATATTATATATCCATGAAAATGAAAGGATATGTTATTCCACTAAGCCTGGAGGGACCCCATTAGTGTTTAGACTGTTACTGCTGAGAAGGTAAATATATATGTATATATGCCTATATACATATATATTTATGTGTTAATATGTGTATATACACATATAAACACATACATTTGTATGTACATAAGCATATATATATATTTATATATTTACTGGGAACACACAGTTCCCATAGACCGCTATGTAAAGGCTCTTTTCAGTGCTGTTTTTTTCTAACACCCCACACTTTTAACCCCATATAACTTTTTTTGCAGTTATTTTAGTAAAAAATAAAGATGCAAATATCTTTAATAGTTAATAAAATATATTACACTTGATTTTGGGGGCATTTGATGGCCATTTATAAAATTAACCAGAGATCTGATCTCTGATTAATTTTATAAGTGCTAAATGCTACTGCGAGCTTGCAGTAGCAATAACCAGCCAATAGTAATGGCTGGTAATTTATCGCGCGCCCACAATCAAACAGGCGAATTTGCCCGTTTGAGGGTGTGCGATAAATTAGCGCTCCACTTGTAATCTATGCCCTAAGTATGTAATATTTGTTGTTTTCAGTTTAATTGACAGAATCATGTAGAAACAGAAATATAAACAATATGGCATTTGGACTTTGACTTTGTAGTAACAAATATGTAAATTCCCGAGCTCAGTAAAAAATGCAATTGACTTCCCTTGGTATAGAGTTTTTAAAAGACATAATTTAAAATTCTAGCGGTGCATATTAAAACATCAACACAACCGATAGCACCAATGGAGAATCACATGTGACTAATGCACAATCCAGTTGTAAATGTAACAATTGGTAGGACGAACCAAATAGATTATGATGGAAATTGTGGCTGTTACTAGTTGCTAAATTTAACCCCTTAACGACCGAGGACGTGCAGGGTACGTCCTAAAAAAAAAGGCAGTTAACGCCTGAGGACGTACCCTGCACGTCCTCGGTGTGGAAAGCAGCTGGAAGCGATCCTGCTCGCTTCCAGCTGCTTTCCGGTTATTGCAGTGATGCCTCGATATGGAGGCATCCTGCAATAACGCTAGATGGCCATCCGATGCAGAGAGAGCCACTCCGTGGCCCTCTCTGCACCGGACATCGATGGCCGGTATCGTTGGTGGGTGGGAGCCGACTTGGGAGGCGGGTGGGCGGCCATCGATGGGCCGGGTAATGTAGAGGGGGGCGGGATCGGGGGCAGGGCCGATGGGGGCGCGCACGGGCGCGCGCGCGTGCACGGGGGGCGGCGGGCGGGCGCGTGCACGGGGCGGGAGCGGGTGGGAACGCTACACTACAGAAAATCAAAGTGTGAAAAGTTTGAGAAAAGGGTATGTTAATTTAAAAAAATATATAAATCGAATGTTTCTTGGAGGGGGTGGGGGGTTGGTCTTTGGTGGGGCAGGGAGCTACACTACAGAAAAGGGGAAAAAATGAAAAAATATAAGCAATTTTATTTGAAACTGGGTACTGGCAGACAGCTGCCAGTACCCAAGATGGCGGCCATTAAGACAGGGGGAGAGTTAGAGAGCTGTTTGGTGGGGGATCAGTCAGGTTGGGGGCTAAAGGGGGGTCCTACAGAGCAGCATATGTAAATATGCCTTTTCTTTAAAAAAAAAAAAAAGCCCAAATATAGCTTTTATTTTAGTACTGGCAGAGTTTCTGCCAGTACTTAAGATGGCGGGGACAATTGTGGGGTGGGGGAGGGAAGAGAGCTGTTTGGGAGGGATCAGGGGGTCTGATGTTTCAGGTGGGAGGCTAAGCTCTACACTAAAGCTAAAATTAACCCTGCAAGCTCCCTACAAGCTACCTAATTAACCCCTTCACTGCTAGCCATAATACGTGTGATGCGCATTTAGCGGCCTAAGTACCAAAAAGCAACGCCAAAGCCATATGTGTCTGCTATTTCTGAACAAAGGGGATCACAGAGAAAAATTTACAACCATTTATGCCATAATTGCACAAGCTGTTTGTAAATAATTTCAGTGAGAAACAAAAAGTTTGTGAAAAAGGGAACTTTTTTTTTTATTTGATCGCATTTGGCGGTGAAATGGTGGCATGTAATATACCAAAATGGGCCTAGATCAATACTTTGGGTTGTCTGCTACACTAGACTAAAGCTAAAATTAACCCTACAAGCTCCCTACAAGCTCCCTAATTAACCCCTGCACTGCTGGGCATAATACACGTGTGGTGCGCAGCGGCATTTAGCGGCCTTCTAATTACCAAAAAGCAATGCCAAAGCCATATATGTCTGCTATTTTTGAACAAAGGGGATCCCAGAGAAAATTTTACAACCATTTATGCCATAATTACACAAGCTGTTTGTAAATAATTTCAGTGAGAAACCGAAAGTTTGTGAAAAAGTGAACGATTTTTTGTATTTGATCGCATTTGGCGGTGAAATGGTGGCATGAAATATACCAAAATTGGCCTAGATCAATACTTTGGGATGTCTTCTAAAAAAAAATATATACATGTCAAGGGATATTCAGGGATTCCTGAAAGATATCAGTGTCCCAATGTAACTAGCGCTAATCTTGAATAAAATGGTTTGGAAATAGCAAAGTGCTACTTGTATTTATGGCCCTATAACTTGTAAAAAAAAGCAAAGAACATGTAAATATTGGGTATTTCTAAACTCAGGACAAAATTTAGAAAATATTTAGCATGGGTGTTTTTTGGTGGTTGTAGTTGTGTAACAGATTTTGGGGGTCAAAGTTAGAAAAAGTGTGTTTTTTCCACTTTTTTCTCATATTTTATAATTTTTTTTATAATAAATTATAAGATATGATGAAAATAATGGTATCTTTGGAAAGTCCATTTAATGGCGAGAAAAACGGTATATAATATGTGTGGGTACAGTAATTGAGCAAGAGGAAAATTACAGCTAAACACAAACACCGCAAAAATGTAAAAATAGCCTTGGTCCCAAACGGACAGAAAATGGAAAAGTGCTCTGGTCACTAAGGGGTTAAAGGGACACTGAACCCAATTTTTTTATTTTCTGATTCAGATAGAGCATGCAATTTTAAGCAACTTTCTAATTTACTCCTATTATCAATTTTTCTTTGTTCTCTTGCTATCTTTATTTGAAAAAGAAATTCCAGAACCTTGGACAGCACTTGTTTATTGGTGGATGAATGTATCAGCCAATCAGCAAGAACAACCCAGGTTGTTCACCAAAATGGGCCGGCATCTAAACTTACATTCTTGCGTTTCAAATAACAATACCAAGAGAATGAAGAACATTTGCTAATAGGAGTAAATTAGAAAGTTGCTTAAAATTGCATGCTCTATCTGAATCACAAAAGGAACCTATATTTTCAGGATAGCTAAACAACTATACAACCTTGAATTCTATTATATTTCTCAAAAAACAAAAAGTTATATTTTTGGATTCGGGTACAGTTCACTTACACCATTTTTTAAAATTAAAGGGACACTAAATCCAAATTTCTTCTTTCATGATTCAGATAGAGCAGCAATTTTAAGAAACTTTCTGTTTTACTCCTATTATCAATTTGTTTTCATTCTCTTGGTATCTTTATTTGAAAAAGCATGAATGAAAGCTTTGGATTCGGCCCATTTTAGGTTCAGCACCTGGGTTGCGCTTGCTGATTGGATGGCTAAATTTAGCCACCAATTAGCAAGTGCTGTCCATGGTACTGAACCAAAAATGGGCTGTCTCTAAAGCTTTCATTCTTGCTTTTTCAAATAAAGATAACAAAAGAAAGAAACACATTGATAATAGGAGTAAAACAGAAAGTTTCTTAAAATGACATGCTCTATCCGAATAATAAAAGAAAATAAATTGGGTTTAGTATCCCTTTAAATATCAGATATTTTACTCTTATTGTTTACCATTACATATGTCTTTTTTTTAAAAATACGAATTTGATACAATTTAACAGTAATTATCTTAGGTTTAGTACTATGGTACAAACAGAGCAATATATTCATAAAATCATAATCTCAATGAAAAGGCTCAGAAATAACTCTTTTTGACACCAATGTGTTGTTGTGATCTAAAAATAATTCTATGATTGCACACAAAAAAATACTTGCAATTGTCAAAGTGATTGATGGCAAATATAAAGTAGAAACTTCAATAAACATATACCATTAGTTTCTAAAGTCTGACAGTGCCCTTTAGCAGTCAGGTATTTTTAAATTACTGGGGGAAAAAATAGATTGTTTTGTGTTTAATACTGTAACCTTAAAGGGACACTAAACCCAAAATGTTTCTTTCATGATTCAGGTAGAGAATACAATTTTAAACAACATTCCAATTTACTTCTATTATCTAATTTGCTTCATTCTTTAGATATCCTCTGCTGAAGAAATAACAATGAACATGGGTGAGCAAATCACATGAGGCATCTATGTGCAGTCACCAATCAGCAACTACTAAGCATATTTAGACATGCTTTTCAGCAAAGGATATCAAGAGACTGGAGCAAAATAGATCATAGAAGTGAATTAGAAAGTTGTTTAAAATTGCATGCAATTTCTAAATCATGAAAGAAAAAATTTGGGTTTCATGTCCCTTTAAGGCATATACAATGGTACAGTTGAAGTGCAATGAGAATTTTCATGCATGTAAACATAGGTGATTGTGAAAGAAAAATGCAGTTGGATTCTATCCATCTAACCATATCACAAAAAGACATTAAGGTAATTTAATACTGCATAGCAAAATATATTTGCTTTATTTTGACCCTAGTGTATGCATGCACTATGTTTGCTATGCACTATAAGATAAAGGTAATAAAATATATATACAACATAATACATGTGCTCATTATATAGATGAGGTTTCTACTTTTTTTTTTATATATAAAAAAAAAGTTTCATATCTTTGCTTGCTTTTCACCCGTAGGCAAATTAATATATTTTGTTTTAAACTAAAAATTGACATACTCGAAATAAAAATAAATAAATTTAAAAAAAGGAATTCATATGTTTATACAATAACAAGACACAAAGATGGTGCATTTATATAGAGTATTGCATTTCTTAATAATATTTTATATTATCCCAACCATTTTGTTTATTTTTGTATTCACTATATGGAAAATTATTTTCCTATATTTAATACTGCGGGGCCGATTTATCGTTGTGTGTCCGACATGATACGCTGTAGCGTATCATGTCCGACAGACATTGTTGAATGCCGACAGCATACACTGTTAGCATTTAACATTACAATGTCGCCCGCTGCAGATTCACGGCCAATCGGCTGCTAGCAGGGGCTGTCAATCAACCCGATCGTACCCCATCCTTAGAGGCAGTGGACCAGTTAGCTTCATAACTGCTGTTTCCGGCGAGCCTCAAGGCTCGTGCCGAAACAGGGGCATCAGGGGCAATTCGGCCCTTGATAAATCGGCCCATGTGTGTAAAATGTATTTCAGTACAAATGTTAATTACCTAAATGGCATGAACGTTTTTTTTTGTTATGGCACTCAATAAGATGAACAGGTCAAGTGTATACGGGTAGAATACACATCACAAATTACTTGGTATATGAAATTGTGTTATAAGGCCCATGTCAATTTTCCATTTTCATGATATGTTGCGGAATTCTAAAGGTACATGTATGATACCCAATAAACCAAATTAAACAAGCAGAAGGCAGTTGGGAAGAAGATCCGTGAGTAATTGTCCATTTTGGCAAAACGAATGTGTATTCTTCCATGTCGCCATGCACCAGTTCGACAGTCCTCAAAACAGCAGAAGAAACTGGCGCAATCTTTTCCATCAAGACATTCGTATCCATATTCTTCATCTCTCTCTTGCAGGTGTGTAGCATTATTCATCTGAAAAGTTGCTGAGCGTGGACGAATATCAATGGTTGGTGCCTAGAGGTATATTATTAATAAAGGAAAACAAGAAAGTTTAGATAAAACATACTTAATACACTATTCAAAGTTTTAGAATTGTAGTAGACAACTATTTCAATATGTAGAATTGTTATTGTATTCCAATTAAAATATTTGAGACAGTTTATTCACTGCTAAAATTACTTTCAAAAGCTTGTGAAATGTCTGCCTTTTATAGGTTTAACCAGAGTTGATTATTATATTGTATACATAATACTTTTTTTTCATTACTAATTGATGCTGTAGCTCTTTCAATGGTTTAAAATAGATTAGAAAAAAAACATAAAACTTTCATATGGTGTTTTCGAACTGCCCTTCGGATAGATTGAAATGGATGAATGTTTTTTTTTAACATTTTTTGTCTGTTTATATTGGAGCACTTTAAACAAAATTTTGATTTAACTCTGAGAGACACAGAAAAAAAATGAGTGCACAAAAAGTACATAAAAAACTGAAAAGAAAACCCGTCAAGATACAAATGTTTGACTGTGCTTCTAAAACCTTTATACATTGTTTCCTGCAATAAGCACAATGGGGCCGATTTATTAAATGTCGGGCGGACATGATTTGTTGTAGCAAATCATTTCCGCCCGACATCGATAAATGCCGATAGCATAGACAGTTATGCCTGATGAAACAGCTAGTCAGCTGAGAAACGCGTTGTATGTTTTATATAAAACTGTGATTTTAAGTAGTCTGCCTTTTAACTACTTTTTCACTTTGGGGCACTTTACACCACTTATTCAAAGCATTTGAAAGAACAATCCAGGGAGACCTGATTTAGACAGCTGGTGTCTGTGACATCCAGCCTGCCTTGTTTGCACAATTTCATTGTGCAAACTGGAATGTGAGTACCCATTTTGTAGATTTTCTTGGAATCATTCTGTTAAAAGTTTAACCTGCACTAGGAGAAGTTCTGTGTCCTTTATATTTTTAAAGGCTACAACATCAAGTATCCAGTCTCCTGAAATCTGAGGGAGTCCTTGCCCCAATCAGTCAACTGGAGACTGCAAAGCCCAGCCTGCGCATATTGCTCTTTATTAGTGCACACACCCTTGTGACAGCCTGCGCATATTGCTCTTTATTAGTGCACACACCCTTGTGACAGCCTGCGCATATTGCTCTTTATTAGTGCACACACCCTTGTGACAGCCTGCGCATATTGCACTTTATTAGTGCACACACCCTTGTGACAGCCTGCACATATTGCACTTTATTAGTGCACACACCCTTGTGAAAGCCTGCGCATATTTCACTTTATTAGTGCACACACCCTTGTGACAGCCTGCGCATATTGCTCTTTATTAGTGCACACACCCTTGTGACAGCCTGCGCATATTGCACTTTATTAGTGCACACACCCTTGTGACAGCCTGCGCATATTGCACTTTATTAGTGCACACACCCTTGTGAAAGCCTGCGCATATTTCACTTTATTAGTGCACACACCCTTGTGACAGCCTGCGCATATTGCACTTTATTAGTGCACACACCCTTGTGACAGCCTGCGCATATTGCACTTTATTAGTGCACACACCCTTGTGACAGCCTGCGCATATTGCTCTTTATTAGTGCACACACCCTTGTGACAGCCTGCGCATATTGCTCTTTATTAGTGCACACACCCTTGTGACAGCCTGCGCATATTGCACTTTATTAGTGCACACACCCTTGTGACAGCCTGCACATATTGCACTTTATTAGTGCACACACCCTTGTGAAAGCCTGCGCATATTTCACTTTATTAGTGCACACACCCTTGTGACAGCCTGCGCATATTGCTCTTTATTAGTGCACACACCCTTGTGACAGCCTGCGCATATTGCACTTTATTAGTGCACACACCCTTGTGACAGCCTGCACATATTGCACTTTATTAGTGCACACACCCTTGTGAAAGCCTGCGCATATTTCACTTTATTAGTGCACACACCCTTGTGACAGCCTGCGCATATTGCACTTTATTAGTGCACACACCCTTGTGACAGCCTGCGCATATTGCACTTTATTAGTGCACACACCCTTGTGACAGCCTGCGCATATTTCACTTTATTAGTGCACACACCCTTGTGACAGCCTGCGCATATTGCACTTTATTAGTGCACACACCCTTGTGACAGCCTGCGCATATTGCACTTTATTAGTGCACACACCCTTGTGACAGCCTGCGCATATTGCACTTTATTAGTGCACACACCCTTGTGACAGCCTGCACATATTGCACTTTATTAGTGCACACACCCTTGTGACAGCCTGCGCATATTGCACTTTATTAGTGCACACACCCTTGTGACAGCCTGCGCATATTGCACTTTATTAGTGCACACACCCTTGTGACAGCCTGCACATATTGCACTTTATTAGTGCACACACCCTTGTGAAAGCCTGCGCATATTTCACTTTATTAGTGCACACACCCTTGTGACAGCCTGTGCATATTGCACTTTATTAGTGCACACACCCTTGTGAAAGCCTGCGCATATTTCACTTTATTAGTGCACACACCCTTGTGACAGCCTGCGCATATTGCACTTTATTAGTGCACACACCCTTGTGACAGCCTGCGCAAATTGCACTTTATTAGTGCACACACCCTTGTGACAGCCTGCGCAAATTGCACTTTATTAGTGCACACACCCTTGTGACAGCCTGCGCATATTGGACTTTATTAGTGCACACACCCTTGTGACAGCCTGCGCATATTGGACTTTATTAGTGCACACACCCTTGTGAGAGCCTGCGTATATTGCACTTTATTAGTGCACACACCCTTGTGAAAGCCTGCACATATTGCACTTTATTAGTGCACACACCCTTGTGACAGCCTGCGCAAATTGCACTTTATTAGTGCACACACCCTTGTGACAGCCTGCGCATATTGCACTTTATTAGTGCACACACCCTTGTGACAGCCTGTGCATATTGCACTTTATTAGTGCACACACCCTTGTGACAGCCTGCGCATATTGCACTTTATTAGTGCACACACCCTTGTGACAGCCTGCGCAAATTGCACTTTATTAGTGCACACACCCTTGTGACAGCCTGCGCATATTGCACTTTATTAGTACACACACCCCTTGAGACAGCCTGCGCATATTGCACTTTATTAGTGCACACACCCTTGTGACAGCCTGCACATATTGCACTTTATTAGTGCACACACCCTTGTGACAGCCTGCGCATATTGCACTTTATTAGTGTACACACCCTTGTGACAGCCTGCACATATTGCACTGTGTTAGTGCACACACCCTTGTGACAGCCTGCGCAAATTGCACTTTATTAGTGCATACACCCTTGTGACAGCCTGCGCATATTGGACTTTATTAGTGCACACACCCTTGTGACAGCCTGCGCATATTGCACTTTATTAGTGCACACACCCTTGTGACAGCCTGCGCATATTGCACTTTATTAGTGCACACACCCTTGTGACAGCCTGCGCATATTGCACTTTATTAGTGCACACACCCTTGTGACAGCCTGCGCATATTGCACTTTATTAGTGCACACACCCTTGTGACAGCCTGCGCATATTGCACTTTATTAGTGCACACACCCTTGTGACAGCCTGCGCAAATTGCACTTTATTAGTGCACACACCCTTGTGACAGCCTGCGCAAATTGCACTTTATTAGTGCACACACTCTTGTGACAGCCTGCGCATATTGCACTTTATTAGTGCACACACCCTTGTGACAGCCTGCGCAAATTGCACTTTATTAGTGCACACACTCTTGTGACAGCCTGCGCATATTGCACTTTATTAGTGCACACACCCTTGTGACAGCCTGCGCAAATTGCACTTTATTAGTGCACACACCCTTCTGAGTAATCACTTGTTAGCAACTTTGAATTCACTGAAAATGTATTTTGGATAAACTGCAATATGAGGCGCTCTTCTTTACATCTTTTTTAGTTTTTTTTTAAATTTCTAGTGAAATGCTTGTGCAATGCCGCCCCCCTGCACATTCGCGGCCAAATAATTGAAATGAAACATTGGACAAAATTAATAGATAGAGACTTAGGGGTAGTTTTAATAAGTGTTGGGCAGACATGTAGCGGATCATGCCCGCCTGAAATCGCAACATTGTACTAAGCATTTCTAGTGAAATGCTTTGCAATGCGCCCCCTGCACATATGCGACCAATCGGCCGCTAGCAGGTGGTGTCAATCATCTCGATCGTATATGATCAGGATGATTGCAGTCCGCCACCTCAGAGGTTCTTACGACCGCTGCGTCTTGTCTCCTGATACCGGCGAGACAATGAGCAGTATCTGCTGCTTAGTAAATCGGCCACAGTATCTTTATTAGTGATTTACCTTTATCTGAAATTGTTCCACTGTATCTCTAAGTGGAAAACAATGGTATTTTATTAATGAAATTCTTATAGCCAAATTTTAGTATATTTTTCCAAATTTTTAGAAATAAGATCCCTGCACTCTTACATATATTTAATAGTACATAAGTGGAACTTTGGAAAGAAACACAAGTTCTCCACTACTGAGTTTATAACCTTTATTAAAATGAAAGGAAAAAATCATGAATTAATCCCGAGAGAGCACTGCAGTTGAAATGCAAGAGGGCTAAAAAGATAGTCAGCTCATGTGGTTACGGTGAGAGTCTCAGTTAGTACAGTATCTGTAAACAAAAACCCCTAAGATGTAGGTAACAAATTCAGCATTTCTAGTCAAAGAAAGTAACAAAATTGCCTATTTTAGTTGAAGAATGCCTAAATAAGTTTGAATCCATTATGTTCTGAAATAGCTGCCTATGTGATGGTAAGTGCACCCATTTAATTCTGTCAGTGCTTACATTTTTGTTTTACAAATCCAACCAGTCTGGTCTGTGAGTGTGGTCTATATCCTGAATTTCAATTATATTAGTTGTAAATATATAAATAAATACTACAATCCATCTTAGGTGTTTTCAAAATAGAAATCATTAGATACTGGCACAAATACAAACACAAGTATAGAGGACAAACCTCTGATCTATAGAGATTGACTTTTATTTAACTTACTAGTCCTAAAGCCCATGTACAAGGGCCATTTTCTGCAGTGCAGTGTTCCCATCCGCCCGTGCTCCCGCCCGGGCATGCCCACTCCCACACCCCATCATGTCCGCTCCCGTCCGATCACACCCCCTGCCACACCCGCTCCCGTCCGACCACACCCCATCATGTCCGCTCCCGTCCGATCACACCCCCGGCCACACCCGCTCCCGTCCGACCACACCCCATCATGTCCCCTCCCGTCCGATCACACCCCATCATGTCCGCTCCCGTCCGATCACACCCCATTATGTCCGCTCCCGTCCGACCACACCCCATCATGTCTGCTCCCGTCCGATCACACCCCATCATGTCCGCTCTCGTCCGATCACACCCCCTGCCACACCCGCTCCCGTCCACCCTCTCTGCTGTCTGATCCTTTGTTACGTCCAGGTATGTTTGTCCTCGCACAGTTTCTACTGCGCATGACAGCTTCGGACAAACATACCTGGCCTTTTATTACATAGGATATTTTGTGTGCTGACTGAGTTACTTTTGCTATCTGCATGTAAAGGAACGTTTTAAAATAGCAGAGGCCAAATTCTAGTTATTATTTCCTTTGAACTAAAGGTTTCATTTATCAATCTATATTTCAGCCTTTCTTCCATTACATTTTTTTTATATTATTTTCTAATAAAATAGTGCTATAGTCTATGTAGAAAGTTGAATTTTCAAAGTACAATTAAATAAAAATTATAATTGCACATAAATTTTATTTAATATCTCTGAATCGTATTTCAATTAAAAATATATTTAATTATGAGGCCTGCTTGAAGACAAGTAAAACATTTGTTTTTGTACACACATATAAATGTGCTCTTATACCAATGGTCCATAGGTCAGTATATCATAAGGTAAATGGCATAAAATACACTAAGTATACCCCAAATTAAAATAAATACCAATTAAACATAAAGTAACTAAGCTAGAAGTAATTTATCTCATTCTGACATACAAAGCCCTCAACTCCACTGCACCCCCCCCTTCACCTCAGACCTTACACCATCCACAGGGGAAGAAGCCTTTTAGTCTCTCCCCGTTGATGTTAGTCTCTAACAATTTCTTTCCTGTTTTTAGTAAGCTTGGTGCCAGCATTGATTTAAGGTTTTCAGACTTTCGATAAATAAATCTAGGGGTATTACTCAGTTTCTCACCTAGGACATTGTCTTGTTTCAATAAATACCAATTCTTTTTAACTATGTGTTTAATTAAAATGCGGTTTTCCCTGTATTTTGTGATCATTGGAACAAAGATCTCATCTTCACTATCGTTTTGTTTATTTTAATTTTTATTTTTGTAAACCAAAAGAGATTCTCTGTCTATCTTATTGACAACTTCAATAGTATTCTCCAATATATCCTCTGAATCACCTCTTTCCAGAAACCTATCTCTCACAATACCTGACTGTTCCATCCCCTTATCTGCCTTAGAGCAATTTTTCTTCACTCTTAATAGCTGTCCTTTTGGTATGTTGGATTTCCAAACATGGTGGTGGCAGATTGTTTGGTGGATGTAGTTATTACAGTCAACTTTTTAAAAGAAGGTAGAGGTCTCAATTTTACCGTTTTCTATCTCTATTTTGAGATCTAAAAACGTTATATGGGTATGGCTAAATTCATCAGCGCTGCAGAATCTGTTGGCGCTCTACAAATAACCGATAATAATAATAATAATAGGTAAACTTAAGGTTCTGCTCATTTTTATTCATAACCTCAATCGTAAATTTGAGATCTTCCTCAGTGCCTTGCCATATCATAAAAATATCATAAATGTATCGATGGTAGAGGACCAGATCCGTGCTAGCTGGACAGGAATCCCAAAATATGGTCTCTCACTTACCCATATATAAATTTGCGTAGCTAGGCGCGAATCTGGTCCCCATCGCCGTACTGCATAGTTGTTTATAAAATGTATTATCAAAGTTAAAATAATTGTGAGTTAAAATATATAAAATGCCTTCTATGATAAAATCTCTTGGTTCCTCAGCCATTGTGTTATCTTTGTTAAGAAAATATTGCAGAGCTTCTATCCCTTCTTTGTGGGGTTTGCTTGTATAGAGGGACATCATGTCACAAGTTACTAAAATATATTTTTCATCCCAAGTTATTCCATTTAGTATGTTTAGTAACTGAGTCCTTAAGGTATGAGGGTAAAGTGCTAACATATCCCTGTAAATTCTTATCAATATATTGTGATAAGTTACTTGTGATAGATCCAATATCCGAGATAATGGGTCTCCCTGGGGGGTTGATAAGTGTTTTATGTATCTTTGGCAGATAATAAAAGATAGGGATTTTGGGGTATTCAATTTTAAAAAATCTATATTCTTTGTCATTTAAAACCCATTTCTGTTTTGTCCCTTCTAATAATCTGTCTAATTCTATCTTGAATCTGGTTGTTGGGTCCTTTCTCAAGATCTCATAGATATTAGGGTCTCCCAATATTCTCTTGGATTCTATCATATATGCTTCTTTATCCAGTAGCATATTTTCATTATACATTCTCTTATAAACCCCCATTTTAACATTCTATTGTTCTTAATATACATTTTATTGGTTTTAAAATGTTTTTTAATTTGTTCTTATCAAATTCCAGCATTTTTTATGAAATGCTATTTTTTATGAAATGCTATTTTTTATGAAATGCTATTTTTTATGAAATGCTATATTTGTATATAACCCATCGCTGTTATACAAACTATGCTTTTACATAATATATTTGTACACAGTAGATTTTGTATGTGAGGGCTATACTAATAATTTTATAACTTCTACATTTGCTGTTGATTTTAGAAGACCTTAAGTACAAATTAGCGAGTTCAATCTTTTAATATTCTGAATGTTTGCTCCATTTATTGATGGTATATGTATGATTGTGACGTTAGGTATTTTATATATTTTTATAATTTTATATGTTATTGGAGATTTAGACCTTAAGACTCAAGCATACTATTAACTTTTACACAAAACTATCACATTGGTTTTTATATTAGAGAGCCCAAAATTATATCTTTTCTAATCCATAGAGCCATAAACTACATTTCCCAGAATTCTATATTATAAACCGGCCACAATGGCATATTTTCGCCAGAAGTGACGCAGAATCCAATAAACCGGAAGTGACACATCATTTGTAAGTGACGTATTATCACTCCCCAGAAGTTTACTAAGGTCCGTGAATGATTACAAATTAACAATTCGGATCCTCTGATACACCTAAGGGTATTCCGCTTCAGGTTAATATACAACAAGAGTTAATGTAAACTTAAATTTGGGATATTTATTTTAAAAGTGAAATGGCTTCTTTGAATATCACTAAGACCGGAAGTTAATTAATAATGATACTAATAGTCATCATTTTGACTAAGGGCAATTACGGAAATCAATGATATACATAAGGTAATTTTCGAGACCGGAAGTGACCTAATAATGGCAATAAGAGTCACCATTTTGATTAAGGGCAATGACCAAAATCAATGATATACATAAGGGCATTTTCGAGTCGGGAAAAAGTCTTGATTATGATTGGCCAATACAGGCTATTTAAGTCTTAACACTACTAGCAGTTGACATCTTGAAAAAGGCCCAGTTTGGGGCCAAAACGCGTCGATATAGACAGTCACTGCTCGAGTCTGAAAATAGGGTAAGCCTATTCCTAAAAGTCTCAATTTATTTTATCAGTATTGCCCTATGTAATTTTTGTTTTCACAGGTATCAATTATATTGGATATTATATTGGATTTTTGGTTTAATATTTTTCATTTTTACTTTTATTTTATTTTTATTTTTATTATTTTTTTGGGAACACTGGATACAACCTAATTAGGACTCACCACACTAGGAGTCTCCATTTGGACTCCTAGTGTGGACACAGAGAACACTCATCAAGGACACATATTCACTTTGGACACTTTATATATATATATATATATATATATATATATATATATATATATATATATATATATATATATATATATATAAATATATATATATATATATATATATATATATATATTATTTTTTTCTATGGGAGTTTTCTTCATCACATTTTAATATTTGATGATGCTTTACATTATCTTTTACTCCCCAACCCCAATAAAACATACAGAAATGTTAAAGATATGTTAGTAAAAAGTCATTTTGAGCCATACAAATTTTTGTTTTCCTTTTTAAGGGTCACATTCCCTTGGAGTGTGTCCCCATATGGAAAAACAATGTGAT
Organism: Bombina bombina; assembly: GCF_027579735.1. Lineage (NCBI taxonomy): Eukaryota > Metazoa > Chordata > Amphibia > Anura > Bombinatoridae > Bombina > Bombina bombina. The sequence continues at coordinate 60,064,663 of NC_069505.1, read as the reverse complement.
ATAGTTGACAGGTTTGGACACCTACATCAACATCAACAATACATTAAATGAAAAACTCCTAACATAGTATAGATAGTATAACTTTTATTATATCGGAATGTCTTCTACAAAATGATAGAACATCTTTGCAATACATGCAATGCAAAAATAAAAAGACTTAGAAAAGGGTAGAATAAAAACTTCTGTTTTTTTTTTAAATAAAAACTTCTGTTTTTATTGAGACACCCTTATTGGTGTTAATAATTTTTCAGAACTTTGACGCTCAAGAGACCCTACCATTGGGAAGATTATATACTGACTCCTTTGCAGATTTACCCAGTGTGAACACCTCTGATGAGAGGGTTAACTCTTCTTCTCTTTACCCCATCAGACATTCTAAGATATGAAGATTTATGTTGTTTACAGGACGTGATTTGACTTTCTGATGAAGGTTCTATACCCTCTACTCTTTGTTTTGGGGAAAATACTAATAAAGATGTGGATCACAAATACTTTGACTAATGAATCTTCATTCAGAGCAGAGGTTCAGTACTAGAACTATTTCATAAAAGCATTGAGAGAGAATTTACATTGTTACCTAACAACAGTATTAAAAATTTTTATTTAATCTTTCTCCACTATAAAGGGAAGCCCTTGAAAATTTGAAGAGTCAGAGAGATATAATAATTAAAAAAGAGAGGTAGTACAGTAGTTCTCCAAAGAAAGGACTATTTTGAGAAGCTCTTTGACAGCTAAGAGATGTAGAAATGTAGTCTAGAAACACACCTGTATGTCACTGTTTTTTTCTATAGGGGTGTCGTTTTTAACATCGTGATGTCTTGCCGCCAGCAGCGAGACTGCCCCTTATTAGCAAGTCATCCGGATGGAGGGAGGGACTAATAGCCCAGTCTTGCTGCTCTCTGCAAGACCAGCGCTATTATAGGGACACAAATCCTTAACGACCAGAAACGTAAAGGGTACGTTGCCGCCGTTAAGGGGTTAAACTGGTTATTCTCACACTGCTTACAACGTTTGCTCTCAGACCCATGAACAATTCTTTAATTGTCCCTCCCTCTCTCTTTGCTTTACATCTCTTTATCATTTCCTGTCCTTCTAACGTTTTTCTGTATATAAGTTATAATTTGTAAATTGCATAATATTGATTAGTATTGCTTCAGAGGAAGAGAGCAAACTTGTGAAATATGTTCTTATAACACAGAAAGTTAGTCTAAAAGCAAGGTATTGTTTACTGCAAATACAGTATACAAATATGCACATACATAACCATACATTACAGTTACCAATATTGTAAAATATTTTTTATGAGTTGACATAAACATTTCTCAGTCTAGATTACAGCTTATAAACATTTATCCACATAAATATTTACAATAATGTAGATTTTGAGAATGGGTAGTATATGAACCATTACAGTTTAGCAATTCTTCCATATTGATTATGGTGGCTGGATAATGAAGGTAAATGCATGAGGATGTGTTTTGCCATTTTAGATGAACAACTGTCATGAGCAATTGTGTCAGATATATGATGTGGTGCTATAAAATTGTCAATTGACGCTAGGCACTTTTTTGCAAATGACAGATGTGTGGCTTTTTTAGATTTGCTTCATTATATTTAAGGTGCTATTGTGCAATGCAGTGAAGAATTAGATTTTATTTTTCATAAATTAATTAATGCTTGTGTCAACTGACCAACATTGCATAATGTTCATCAAGCTAAATATGTTTTTGTAAAAACAAATGTGAAATAGTGGAAAGGCTGCTGAATCAACTTTAAAAGGCAATTATTATTTTTTAAATCAAATTGATTTTGTTGCACCGTGATTGAATAAAGAAATTGCTTTCAACAGCCAATCAAATGTATCTTAATTTAAGCATTCATAGTTCAATTCAGCAGACACATGCAGTGAATTTCCATTCCAAAACATTATACCTTGTAGGAAAACATCCAGAGTAGCTTTGTTGTATAGATAAGAAAAGGAAATCAGATTTAAGGGAAAGAAGAGATTAAACAAAAATGAAAGAAGGAAAGAAATAGAAAAAAAAATCATTTCACAACAGAGTAAAGTAATAAAAATAAATGAAAAAAATGAATGATTATTTATTAGGCGTGTCTCTAAATTATTTGAATTAAAAAATGTTCTAAATTAAGAATATATAAAGATCAAGTTTGTGTAGGAATTAATAAATATTTACAGTATCTCAATATAGTATATAATATAATGTACAAATTTTAATTTATTATTGTATATAACCACAGCCAAAGTAAAACATATTATGACATTCCTAATAGACAATATGAATTTAACTGTTTACAGTATACATATTAAATACTTAGCAGAAGTTGTGTTGATGCTGTTGACTAATGGCACTGTATAAAATAGTATTTAAGCACATTCATAACATATTTATAAATAAATCAACAACAGAATGAGTGAGATATATCTACAGTATGTTTACCTAATTTCTACTTAAGATACAATTCATTTTTTTGGAGATGTGCAAAAAAACGACTAGTTAAGAATATATTATGAATATTAAATATTAAAATAACAACCCATAAAAAAGTATATTCATGCTTTATAAATTCTTATGTTCATAACAAATATCTGTATTAACAAAATAGGTTATTTATTGTTATTTTTATATTTTAATTAAAGTGAATCCAGCAAGACTGAATGAGGGGGTGGATGGTCAAAAATATACAGCGCAGTCTTAAAGGGACACTAAACACAATTTTTTTCTTTCATGATTCACATAGAGCAGCAATTTTAAGCAACTTTCTAATTTACTCCTAGTATCAATTTTTCTTTGTTCTCTTGCTATCTTTATTTAAAAAGCAGGAATGTGATGCATAGGAGCCGGACCATTTTTGGTTGAGAACCTGGGTTATGCTTGCTTATTGGTGGGTAAATGTCAGCCCCCAATAAGCAAACGCTATCCATGGTGCTGAACCAAAAATGGGCTGGCTGCTAAGATTTACATTCATGATTTTCAAATAAAGATAGCAAGAGAACGAAGAAAAATTGATAATAGGAGTAAATAAGAAAGTTGACTAAAATTGCCTGCTCTATCTGAATCACGAAATACATTTTTTTGGGTTTAGTGTCCCTTTAATATTTTGTGACTTTTATGATCCTTATAAAATGTTTATTCATGTTAAATAGGTAAATCTTCTACTGAATTCAGCTGGCGTAGAAAAAGAAGCTAAAAATCCTGATGGATTGGAGCGTTATTGTCTGATATTGTTATTTCAAAAATGTGAATGTCTTCTTTACTTTTTAAAGAACAAATTTAACTTCAATATGGTTGAATGCAACTCACTTAAGGCATAGGGTTCTCTTTATATTAAAATACATACATTATCAAAATGGTTTTTTCATGACTCAGACCGAGCATATACTTTAAAAAAAAAAAAAAAAACAGTTTCCATTTTACTTTTATTATCAAATTTGCTTTGCTTTCATGGTATTCTTTGTTGAAGAGCATACCTAGGTAGGCTATGTACACATACTGTATCTGCAGCACTATATAGCAACATCTTTCTGAGAATACTAGATGGCAGCAGTGTTTGCATACTGTATAACACTGTGAAAAATATTCTTACAAATATTTTTCTATAAAGTGCTCCAGACACGTGAACACTTCTGAGCCTGCCTACCTACAAAGTATACAAAGATAAAAAAATAAATTAGATTTTTTTTTTAAACTGTACACTGTATGTAAACTATAAATAAAAACATTGGGGTTTTAAGGCCCTTTTATGTCACTCTTTTTATCACATTTATTGTTATTCCTACAGTTTAGCAGTCTTTTTAAGACAACTAAAATATCCATCAAAGATTTCAGAATAGTACAGAATAAGCTACTGTATTTTAAAGCTCTCATCTATTCCACAATTTGTGAGCTTGGTCTTACTGTTCCACATTTCTCAATTTATGGCCTGGTTTCAACCCAATAGTAACCACTGCTTAAAGGGACTTTAAACAATAAATTAATGCTAGATAGAATGATGCATTCAAAAAAAAGATTAGTCTGAGAATAATATGTAGATGTATTTTTTAAAGTTTCATTAGCTGTTTAAATATTAACAAAATAAGCATAAAAATGTAGTGCCTATAAAACAATGGGAGCTGCCATGTTGTAACTTAGGTTACCTTCTCTGCTGTGGCCTATTAGGGACAGTTATAAATAGGTCACTAGAGTGTGCAGCCAATGGCTGTGTGGTATATAACAGTGTTCTGCACTTCCATTTCTAACAGGAACTGAAAAGCTCACAATTTTAGAACGAAGTTAAAAGAAAAGGGGACAAATTAAATATTGAAAATATTCTGCTGACAAATTGTAGACTTTTTCTAGCATAGGAGGATATTGTACTCCACTCCAAAATTGATCATATATGTAAAGGATCAACAACATAATATTTTTTGTTGTTGTTGCAAGAGACTTGGTTGAAAAAGACGACTTTAGCATCTCTCGATAAAGAGGGACACCCATTCACAGGTTTACTACACTTCTACAAGAATTGTAAGGTTATTCAGAACAAGCCAATTTTAACAAAGAAAGCCTGTAACACATTTTTGAATATCCTCTTTTAAATGGAACAAATACAAAAAAAATGAGAATATTTTCCCTTTAAAAACTTTTAAGAAATATAAAAACAACTTAAAGGGACAGTCTAAGCTAAAATTGTTATTGTTTAAAACGATAGATAACACCTTTAAACAACCAACTTTGTTATATTAATCTACTTTATAGCATTTAAACCTCTACATGTCTGCCTGTTTCTAAGCCACTAAAGACAGCCTCTTATCACATGCTTTTTTGTTTGGTTTTCACAACAGGAGATTGCTAGTTCATGTGAGCCATATAGATAACGTGCTCACGCTCCAAGGAGTTATTTAAGAGTTAGCACAACACAGCACTAAATGCAAGTCAATAGATAATAAATAATTGCAGTCATGTGATCATGGGGCTGTTAGAAATGCTTAGATACAGGGTAATCACAGAGGTAAAAAGTGTATTAATATAACTGTGTTGGTTATTCAAAACTGGGGAATGGGTAATAAAGGAATTATCTATCTTTTAAAACAATAACAATTCTATTGTAGACTGTCCCTTTAAATAGCAGGTGAGAACTATTTGACCTTTAGTTTTTATCCGTTATCCTCTCTGAATGTAAAGGCTTTATTAATTCTTCTCAGAAACAATGCCAGGGTTAAGCAAGATGTTTCCCTAAGAATTAAATCATCCTTTACATGCAGAGAGAACAATGAGTAGAAAAGAAAAACCATATAGATTTTATCTGAAATTAAAATTAATATTTTTATAGTTTATAAGGAAGGGGGAAAAAGTAGAAAAAATTTGTCAGCAATGAAATTTAAAGTTTAATATAAAAGTTTTCTTGTAGGGATACATTTAATAGAATGGGGTTTGATAATTATATTAATAATGATAATAAAAATAATGACACAAGATTTGTGTATTAAAATGTTTTTGTCAATATGAGTTTATGTAGTTGTATAAAATTCATCTTTAAAGGGACAGGAGACCCCAACATTGTCGTTCATGATTTGAATAGAACATACAATTTTAAACAACTTTCCAATTTACTTCTATGATCAAATGTGCTTCATTCTCTTGTTATCCTTTGCTGAAGGAACAACATTGCACTACTGAGAGTAGTTGAACACATCTAGTTAGCCAATCACAAGAGACAAATGTGTGCAGGCACCAATCAGTAGCTAGCTCCCACTAGTGTAGGATATGTGCGTATTCTTTTTAACAAGGGATACTAAGAGAACAAAGCACATTTGAAAATAGAAGAGAATTAAACAATTGGCTTTAAATTACACGTTCTATCTGAATCATGCAAGTTTAATTTTGACTTTCCCACCCCTTTAAATAAAGCATCATTTGCATTGGGTTAAATGTTGTCAAGTAATAGCTAATTTCATAATCTAAAAAGGCAACTGAGTGAAATGTTTACCCATTAAGAGCCAATTATACATTCATTTAAAAGTTTCAAGAGCAATGGGATAAAGATACTATGAAAACGTTATTTTAAATGTTGTGTACTGAGATATGTCTTTATATGTGCGTAATACTATAAAGCACTTATTAAAGGGACACTAAACCCACATTTTGTTCTTTCATGATTCAGATAGAGCCTGCAATTTGAAGCAACTTTCTAATTTACTCCTTTTATCATTTTTTTCCGTTCTCTTGCTATCTTTATTTGAAAAACCAGGAATCTAAGCTTAGCAGCCAGCCCATTTTTGGTTCAGAACACTGGATAGCGCTTGCTGATTGGTGGCTACATTTAACCCCAAAAATATAAAGAATATCTTAAAATTATGTTAATGTTTTTATTAAATTGGCTGAACTTTTGACAATCTAGCATGAAATTTTTTTTATATCAAAGAATTCATTGAAAAAAGTATATTTGCACTTTAGTTAAAGAGAAATACTCAATTTTGCTACAGAAGTTCCTTTTTGAAAAAAATCTATTCTAATCTGTGCGGCTGACCTATAAAGGAGTTAAACAAATACCTTTTAGCATATATTAAACACTATGGGCGAGATTATATATACGGCGCAGGCTTCAGCGAAACTCCTGAAACCGGAGTCACCCGTAATTTCACCTTGCACATCGGGAATCCAATAAACCCGGACAGCAATTCATAAACTACCGTAAATCGGATAAACTAGCGATATCCAGAAAATACAAATTTCTTGAGTCGCCAGTGATTTACGGCACTTTAGAAACTGTTGGCGCATAAGAAAATTTAAAAAAATGTCAAATCTCCAATAAAAGTTTAACCCGCCTCCCAAAAATAAACCCGACACATAAAACCCCTATATCCGCCATCAAACCCATATCGGAACTAATAATACATGTATTAACCCCTAAACCACCAACCCCCACATGGCAATCTAACTAATTAAACTATTAACCCCTAATCCACCATCCCCCACCTCGCAATCTAACTAATAAATGTATCAACCCTTAATCCACCATTCAACCACAACGACAACTGCCTAATTACACTATTAACCCCTAACAATGCAAAGTGCCTATTAAAACTATTAACCCCTAATCCGCCAACCACCCACAACGCATTAAACCTAGTTAACCTATTAACCCCTAAACTGCCAATCCCTCACAACGCAAATAACTCATTTAATTACTAAACCCCCTAACCTAACACCCCCTAAATTAACCCCAATTACATTAAATTTAAAAATACTAATTTATAATTAAAATTAAAAAACTAACATTACTTAACAAAAAAAACTAAAGTTAAATTAATCTAAAATTACAAAAAATAAAAAAGTCTACAATCACAGAAAAAAATAAACACAATTATCAAAAATAAAAAAAATTAAACCTAATCCCTATGAAAATAAAAAAGCCCCCACAAAATAAAAACACCCCCAATCTAATGCTAAACTACCAATTGCCCTTAGTTAAACAGCTCTTTTACCTCTAAAAAATACTAAGTCCCCCCATAACAGTAAAACCCCCCACCACCAAACCCCCCAAAATAAAAAACCTAACACTAAAAAAACCTAAACTACTCATTGCCCCTAAAGGGGTGTCACGCCGCTCTCCGGGTTCCGGATGCTGCTCTGATCCGTTGCCATGGACGCAGCGGTTGCTTCAGGTGCTGGCAATGATGTCATCACCGCACACCCTGTCATCCTGATGCTGGTCGGATGCTGGCCGTGAAGGACAATCCTGTCTATCATGAGTACTGCTTACCTCATTTCATAAACTCACTTTGTTCTGGGATATTTCCTTATCCTTCCACTTGACGCTGGAATAAGAAGACTACTGGCCAAGCTTGGTCTGATAAAGAAATATCCCACGAGCATTACGTTATACTTGGTCCCTGAACCCAAATGAGGTAGCAAGAGCAGTCTCTCTTCAGGGACAGATGCTGGGAACCCATGCCATACACTTGCAGAATATGAATTCTAAACTAGAGGCTATAACCGCTATGCTCTCCTCACTGGTTCCAGAGAAAAATGCTGCCCCTGTTGTTACACAGCCAGTCCCTGCTGCTAGTGCTGCAACTCCCCCCCCCCTGCTTCTGGAAGTATACCCCGGATACCACTGCCTGACAAGTATGATGGTACTACCGACTGTAGGGGTTTTCTTAACCAGTGCAGTCTCCAGTTCCGCAATGATCCGCACACCTTCCAGTCTCATCAGTCAAAGGTCACTTTTATCAATTCTTTATTGAAAGACAAGACCCTAGCCTGGGTCTCTCCATTTTTGGAACAGAGCGCTCAGCTTCTGAACGATGCAGATGCCTTCATTTCTGTATTATCTGCCTTATTTGGAACCTCCGGCCACACTTCTGCTACAGGGTACTCTCTCTTGGATCTCCACCAGAGGAATAGATCTGTGGCACAATACGCCATCAGGTTTAGCAGCATGGCACTTGAGACCAGTTGGGATGGCAGTGCTCTCAAAGTGGCCTTCAGGAGAGGCCTGCATGAGAGTATCAAGGATAACCTCTCTTATTGTGATGTTCCATCTTCCCTGGATGAATTCATAACACTTTGTATCAATCTGGATTCTCACTTTCAGGAGAGACAAGCTGAGAGAGAACTTGAAGAATCCTTCCCTCTCGTCCTCCTACCCATCCAGTCTTAGACTATCCTCTTTACCTTCAGTACCTCCAGTTACCTCTGAAGAGAAACCCATGGATCTCTCCTCCCCTAAGCCCACTGAATCCGAGAGACAGAGTAGACGGAAATTGAGACTGTGTTTCTATTGTGGTTCTAATTCACACCAACTCAAGAATTGTGATATATGGCCGGGAAATGCCAACGCTTACAGGATACAAGTTGGGTACCTCTAAGCATGATCACTACTAAATCCCCTCACTTTTCTCTTGCTGAAACCAAGGCCCGTCAGTTTCCTCAGCCTAGTGATTCTTCTGAAGCTCCTATCGAACACATCATACCCGCCTCCTATGTGGTTGCTCAGCTTAACACCTCTCTTCTTCAAAGACTGCAACGTGCCCAGTCAAGAAAACCTTCTGAAGCCCCTGCGGCTCCTGAGATCCTATATGTTCCTCCAAACCTTCGGCTCTCCTATGCTATCCTAGGCTCATGATAGCAAGCTGTCAGGTCATCCAGGTTTTACTAGAACCTTTAAACTCTTTTCTCAACACGTGTGGTGGCCTACCATGAAGTCGGACTCCCAGGATTATGTCAAGGCTTGTCCAATTTGTGCTGTTAACAATACCACCTGTTCCCTACCTTATGGCTTATTTCAACCATTGTCCATACCTAAACAACCATGGACACACATAGCCATGGATTTTGTTGTAGATCTCCCTCCTTCTGACCATCATACAGTCATCTGGGTTGTGGTGGATCAATTCTCCAAACTTGCTCATTTTGTAACTTTACCTAAGTTACCTACAGCCCAAGAATTGTCCACTCTTTTTCTGTTACACGTGGTACGGCTCCATGGTATACCCGTGAATATTGTCTCTGACAGAGGCCCTCAAGTTATTTCTACTTTTTGGAGAAGCTTTTGCAAATTGTTTGGAACCACTGTTTCTTTGTCCTCCGGTTATCACCCCCAGACTAATGGGCAGACTGTAAGGACCAATCAGGATCTTGAAGCTTTTCTCAGAGTATAGGTCAATTCACAGCATACCAATTGGTCTCGCTTGTTACCCCTAGCCAAACTGGCAAAGAACACTCAATGGCATTCTTCTCTATGATGCTCTCCTTTCCAGGCCGCAGCTGGTTATCAACCTTGTGTTTTTCCTTTTTCTGCTCAATCCACAGGAGTTCCTGCTGCAGAGTGTCGCTTCACTGACCTCACCACCCATTGGCAACGAATAACTAATGTGTTACTAAGTACACTAAACACCCATAAACTACCTATCAACCCTTAAACCGAGGCCCTCCCTCATCGCAAATACTATATTAAACTTATTAACCCCTAATCTGCCGCTCCCAACATTGCCACCACTATTTTTTTTATTAAGCCCTATTCTGCCACTCCCAGACATCATCAGCACTATAATAAACTTATTAACCCCTAAACCGCCGCCCTCCCGCATCGCAAACACTATTTAAATATTATTAAACCCTAATCTGCTGCCCACCAACATCGCCCCCACTATACTAAAGTTATTGAGTCCTACACCGCCGCCACTATAATAAACCTATTAACCCCTAAACCACAAGTCCCCCACAATGAAATATACTAATGTAAACTATTAACCCCTAAACTGAAAGCCCCTCACAACGCAATAAACTAAATTAAACTAGTAACCCCTAAATCAAACCCTAACTTTATATTAAAATTAAAATTTCTCTATCTTAAATTAAATTAAAATTTACCTGTCAAATTAAAAAAACTAAGCTTAAACTAACAATTAAACTAATATAATTATTAAACTAAAATTAAACTAACTACCAATTAAATTAAACTAAACTACACATTAAAAAAAATCGTAACACCTCTCTAAAATTTACAAACGATTTAAATACAAAAAATAAAGACTAAATTACAAAAAATAACAAATACTAAAGTACGAAAAATAACAAACGAAATTATCAAAAATAAAAAAGAATTAGACCTAATCTAATAGCCAAATCAAAATAAAAAGCCCACCCAAAATAAAAATCCCATAAAAAATCCATAAATCCATAAAGATGCAAAGACCCCACTCAACAATAAAACCCACCACCCAACCAACCCCCCAAAATAAAATACCTAACTAACAACCTAACCTGAAAAGGGCATTTGGATGGGCATTGCCCTTAAAAGGGCATTTATCTCTTTTACATGCCCAAACCTTAAACTAAAAAAAACAAAACAAACACCCAAAAAATTCCCGTAAAAAACCTATCACTAACCCCCGAAGATCCACTTACAGTTTTTTTAAGTCCCGCTTGAACGATCTTCATCCAGGCGGTGAGAAGTTTTCATCCAGGTGGCCCCTTCAATCTTCATCCCGGCAGCGAAGTCCTCATCCAAGCGGCGAGAAGTCTTCATCCAGACGGCCTCTTCAATCTTCATCCCGGTGGCTCGGAGCGGGCCCATCCTGAAGACATCTGGCATGGAGCATCCTCTTCTTACGGTTGCCACCGTACACTGAATCTTCAATGCAAGGTATGCGATCCAAGATGGCAGATCCTATTGGCTGAAAGATTTGAATCAGCCAATAGGAATTAGAGCTGCTAAAATCCTATTGACTGTTCAAATCAGCCAATAGGATTTAAGCAGCTCTAATTCTATTGGATGATGAATCAGCCAATAGAATGAGAGCTGCTTAAATTATATTGGCTGTTCTAATCGTTATTTTGTGGGTTTGAGGGGGGTGGGGGTTTGTAATGTTAGTGAGTGTTTGGAAAACATTTTTCATAAACAGAGCTGATTTCTTTAGGGCAATGCCCTACAAAAGGCCCTTTCATAGGCCATTGGTAGCTTATTCTAGATTAGGTTTTTTATTTTGGGGTGTTTTTTTTTTAATGGGTATTAGAATAGGATTTTTTTTTATTAGTTTTGATAATTTGTTTGTTATTTTGTGTAATGTATTTTTTTAGGAAGTGTTTTTTTGTAGCAAAAGAGCTGTTAAACTTAGGGCAATGCCCTACAAAAGGCCCTTTTAAGGGCCCTTGGTAGTTTATTCTAGATTAGGCTTTTTTTATTTTGGGGTGTGTTTTTGTTTTCTTTAAAAGGTATTAGAATAGGAATCATTTTTATTTTTTTTGGACAATTTCGTTTTTTTTTTGGTAATGGCAAGTTTTTTTATTTTTTGTCATTTTAGGTTTTAGTGTAGTTAACTATTTACTAACTAGTCTACCTAGTTAAAATAAATGCAAACTTACCTGTGAAATAAAAATAAAACATAAGCTAGCTACAATATAACTATTAGTTATATTGTAGCTAGCTTAGGCTTTATTTTACAGGTAAGTTTGTATTTATTTTAACTAGGTAGACTAGTTAGTAAATAGTTATTAACTATTTACTAACTACCTAGTTAAAATAAATACAAAATGACCTGTCAAATAAAACCTAAGCTACCTTACACTAAGTTTTAAATAGGTATTATTTAGTTAATAATTGTAACTTTAATTTAGCTCTATTTTAATTATGTTAAAGTTAGGGGGTGTTAGGGTTAGGGCTATGTTAGGGTTAGACTTTCATGTGCCTGTAATGTCTTTAAAGGGATATTAAACACTAATGCTAAATAGAATGATGCATTCAAAGAAAATATGTAGATGTATTTTTTAAAGTTGCATTAGCTTTTTAAATATTGACAAAACAAGTGTAAAGTTTTTTGTGTCTATAAAACAATGGGAGCTGCCATGTTGTAACTTAGGTTACCTTCTCTGCTGTGGCCAATTAGGGACAGTTATAAATAGGTCACTAGAGTATGCAGCCAATGACTGTGTGGTCTATAACAGTGTTCTGCACTTCCCTTTCTAACAGGAACTGAAAAGCTCACAATTTCAGAATGGAATTACAGGAAAAGGGAACAAAATAAATATTGAAAAAATATTGTAGTTTTTATACCATCATCATATTACCATCTCAAATTGTTTAATGTCCCTTTAATACTCTAAAGATGGTGCTGTTGAGTTTCTTCAACAACATGGTTTCCTTCCCAGTGTTCTAAAGCGTCTATAACACTGTTTAAAGGGACACTAAACCCAACATTTTTCTGTGATTCAGATAGAGCATGAATTTTTAAGCAACTTACTCCTATTATCAAATTTTCTTTATTCTCTTTGTATCTTTATTTGAAATGCAAGAATCTAAGTTTAGATGCCGGCCCATTTTGGTAAACAACCTGTGTTGTCCTTGCTGATTGGTGGAAAAAATCCATCCACCAATCAAAAAGTGCTGTCCAGAGTTCTTAACCCAAAAAAGCTTAGATGGCTTTTATTTCAAATAAAGATAGCAAGAGAATGAAGAAAAATTGATAATAGGAGTAAATTAGAAAGTTGCTTAAAATTGCATGCTCTATCTGAATCACAAAAGAAAAAAATTGGGTTCAGTGTCACTTTAAGTGTTTTCATTGACAAGTATTACTTGCACACCATGCATCACCCACACATGCCCATTACGGTGTTGGCATTGTCACTGAATGTTGAGGCGAGTCACACATCTTGATGCCTAAACTTTTAGAGGAAAGTAACAGAATTTTAAAGACTTGTGAACAACCTTATGTGATGAAGATAAACACACTAATGAAACTGTTATCCAGTATATAAATAGGGAAATTAGTTATAGCCTAAATTTCCTAGTTATAATTTGAAAAATGATTTTGAACACTAATTGCATTAAATCTCTAGTTAGGCTTTTGACAGATATCGTTTGTGTTCTATAAAGTATATAGGGCGAGATTACATATACAGCACAGGCTTCAGCGTAACTGCTGAAACCTGCGTCGCCCGTAATTTCCCCTCGCACATCGGGGAATCACATAAACCCCACCGGCAGTTTTTTTAAAGTGTCATAAGTCTGATAAACTAGCGATGTCCAGAAATGTGCGTAAATACAAAGTTCTGGATTTGACAGTGACTTACAGCACTTTAGAAACTGCCGGTGCCTAAGAAGAAAAAAAAAAAGGTAAATCTCCCGTTAAAGTCTAACACGCCTCCCAAAAATAAACCCGACACATAAAAAACCCTATGTCCGCAATCCTCCCACATTGCAACTAATAATAAAAGTATTAACCCCTAAACCGACAACCCCCCACAACGCAATATGCCTAATTAAACTATTCACCCACATTGCGATCTCCCTAATATATGTATTAACCCCTAACCTGCCATTCATCCACATCGCAATTAACCTAATAAATCTATTAACCCCTAAACCGCCATTAACCCACATCACAATTAACCAATAAAGCTATTAACCCCTCAAACGCCATTAACCCACATCACAATTAACCTAATAAATCTATTAATCCCTAAACCGCCAAACCCCCACAATGCAATTAACCTATTTAAATTACTAAACCCCCTAAACTAACACGCCCTAAATTAACCCCAATTACCTAAATTAAAACATACTTAGTTACAATTAAAATAAAAAACCCACTTCAAAAAAAAAAAAAGAATCTGAAATTACAAAAAATAAAAAAAATCGAACATTACATAAAATAATAAACCAAATGATCTAAAATAAAAAATGAAACCTAATCCCTATGAAAATAAAAAAGCCCCCCTAAATAAAAACACCCCCTAATCTAAACTAAACTACCAATAGCCCTTAAAAGTTAAACAGCTCCTTTTCTTAAAAAATACTAAGTCCCCCCTCTAACCGTAAAACCCCCCCACCCATCAAACCCCCCAAAATAAAAAAAAACCCTAACATTATAAAATTCTAAACCCATTGCCCCTAAAGAGGCATTTGCATGGGCATTGTCCTTAAAAGGGCATTCAGCTCTTTTACTGCCCTTAAATGGCCTTTCAGCTCCTTTTCAGTGCCCAAAATCCCTAATCTAAAAAAGATTATATAATATTTTCAGGCAGTTACGGGAGTTACGGTGCTCACATTTTCAGTGCAAGGCTTGCAGCATCTGCCTATCAGCTAGATCACGAGTTTGGCGTTATGAGTGAAAAAGCATTGTTATGCTTCATAACTCTGCTTTTTCCCTAACGCTGCTATTACAAGTCTTGCAGGTACAGATGTACCTTTTGGGCCGTCACGCAACGTCAGTACCGCACTTTTAAAAAAGTCCTTTTTCAATGGGACTTTCATAGCGCCGGTATTACAAGTTTGCCTGGGAGACCAAAAGGTGAGCGATACACCTTATAATCACAAGATCCGTCCCGCCATCTAAAGTCAGTAGTTATGAGTTTTACGTTACAAAGCTGTAGTATAAAACTCATAACTAAACTGCTACAAAGTACACTGACACCCAAAAACTACCTATTAACCCCTAAACTGAGGCCCTCCCGCATCGCAAACACTATAATAAATTAATTAACCCCTATTCTGCTGCTCCGGACATCGCCGCCACTTAAAAAATGCATTAACCCCTATTCCTTCGCTCCCCGACATCGTCATCACTATAATAAACTTAACCCCTAAACCGCCACCCTCCTGCATCGCAAACACTATTTAAATATTATTAATCCCTAATCTGCCGTCCGCCCATACCACCGCAATAATAAACCTATTAACCCCTAAACCACCGCCCTCCCACATCACTACATAAATATATTAACCCCTAAACCTAACCCTAACGTAAGCCTAAGCCTAACCTTAACACCCCCTAACTTAAATATAATTAAAATAAATCTAAATAAACCTTACAATTATTACCTAAATAACCTATTTAAAACTAAATACTTACTTACCTGTAAAATAAAACCTAAGCTAGCTACAAAATAACTAATCGTTATATTGTAGATAGCTTAGGTTTTATTTTTATTTCACAGATAAGTTTGTATTTATTTTAACAAGGTAGACTAGTTAGTAAATAGTTATTAACTGGATGAGAATGGATGTCCGGTCTTCGAAAACTGTAAGTGGATCGTCGGGGGTTAGTGTTAGGTTTTTTTTAAGGGTTTATTAGGTGGGTTTTATTTTTAGAGTAGGGTTTTGGGCAATGTAAAAGAGCTAAATGCCCTTTTAAGGGCAATGCCTATCCAAATGCCCTTTTCAGGGCAATGGTTAGCTTAGGTTTATTTAGATAGGTTTTTATTTGGGGGGGTTTGGTTGTGTGGGTGGTGGGTTTTACTGTTGGGGGGTTGTTTGTATTTTTTTTTACAGGTAAAAGAGTTGATTTATTTGGGGCAATGCCCTGCAAAAGGCCCTTTTAAGGGCTATTGGCAGTTTAGTGTAGGCTAGGGTTTATTTTTTATCTTGGGAGGGGCTTTTTATTGTTATAGGGCTATTAGATTAGGAGTAATTCGTTTTTATTTTGGATAATTTCGTTTTTTATTTTGTGTAATTTAGTGTTTATTTTTTTGTAATTTAGATAATTGTATTTGATAAATTTTTTAATTTTTTATTTTATTGTAATGTTAGTTTTTAGTGTAATCAAGGTTAGGTTTTATTTTATAGGTAACTTTGTATTTATTTTAACTAGGTAGTTAGTAAATAGTTAATAACTATTTACTAACTAGTCTACCTAGTTAAAATAAATACGAACTTACCTGTGAAATAAAAATAAAACCTAAGCTAGCTACAATTTAACTATTAGTTATTTTGTAGCTAGCTTAGGTTTTATTTTACAGGTAAGTTTGTATTTAGTTTTAAATAGGTTATTTAGGTAATAATTGTAAGTTTTATTTAGATTTATTTTAATTATATTTAAGTTAGGGGGTGTTAGGGTTAGGTTTAGGTTTATGTTAGGGTTAAGGTTACGCTAGGGTTAGGTTTAGGGGTTAATATATATTTATGTAGTGTTAGTGATGTGGGAGACCAGAGGTTTAGGGGTTAATAACTTTAGTATAGTGGCGTCGACATTGGGGGCGGCAGATTAGGGGCTAATAAGTGTTGGTAGGTGGCAACGATGTTCAGGTTAGCAGATTAAGGGTTAATAACTGTAATGTAGGTGGCGGCGATTTTATGGGTGGCAGATTAGGGGTTAATAAGTGTATTTAGGGGCGGTGATGTTCGGGCCAGCAGATTAGGGTTTAATAATTGTAATGTAGGTGGCGGCAATGTTAAGGGCGTCAGATTAGGGGTTAATAACATTATGTAGATGGCGGCGATGTTAGGGGCAGCAGATTAGTAATGTTTAGACGTGTTTTTTATGTTAGGGTGTTAGGTTTAAACATAACTTTTTCTTTCCTCATAGACATCAATGGGGCTGCGTTACGGAGCTTTTCATTCCGCGATTGCAGGTGTTAGGCTTTTTTTAGCCGACTCTCCCCATTGATGTCTATGGGGAAATCGTGCACGAGCACGTCTAAACACTGCTTGTATTTGGGTGAGGTATGGAGCTCAACGCCACCATATCGCCCGCACAAGCCGGGTTTTACAAAACCTGTAATAGCAGTGCTATAGGGAGATGAAATACCGCCGCTTTTGTGGCGGTCTTTAATTTCCCTATAGCGCTCAAAACTTGTAATCTAGCTGTATGGTGTAATATTTCTCAATTTTTGCTGCGTAAGTCCTTATGCTGAATATGTGATACCGATTTGCGACGCAGTTCTATGTTAGTTTATGGGAGTAAAAATATTGGGCGACAGGTGAAATATACGCGACGCATTTATATGAGGCGCCGTATATGTGATAGCAAAACCGCGTAAAAACCGGCGTCGCCGGCTTTTGCGGGCAACACCGCATATGTAATCTTGCCCATAGTGTCTTGAACCATCTGAAAACCTAAGCAACATTTTGATTGCCAAAATGTAGTTAAAATATATGACTGAATTCTAAAGAGCATGTGTTTATTTGTCTGAACAAAGAAACTAGTCTTTTCATCACTTTAAAGATGAACTTATGAGATGTTGTTTTAATGTTATTAAAGGGACGTTAAACCCCCAAAAAATCTTTCATGATTTAGATAGAAAATATAATTTTAAACAACATTGCAATTGACTTCTATTATCTAATTTGCTTCATTCTCTTGATATACTTTTCTGAAAAGCATATATAGATAGGCTCAGTAGCTGGCAATTGGTGGCTGCACATAGATGACTCGTGTGATTGGTTCACCCATGTGCATTGCTATTTCTTCAACAAAGGATAACTAAAGAATTACGCAAATTAGATAATAGAAGTACAGTAAATTAGAATGTTGTTTAAAATTGTATTCTGGATCTGGATCATGAAAGAAAAATTTTGGGTTTAATGTTCCTTTAATGATTTTTTTTGCTTATTGATAAAAAACATTTGGAAACTATTTTTGAACAAGAGACAGCACTATATACAACAGCCATACGTTCATACTCATGCTAATATACTCACAGGATTTTTCTTCTTTTTTTCTTTCCCCTTGCTTGGCTTTCTGTTGCTGACAAAATAGTGAAGTGTTCCATATTCAATCAAAGCAGCGAACACAAAAATAAAACAGACTGAGACAAAGAGGTCCATAGCTGTCACATAAGACACCTTGGGTAGAGATTTCCGTGCAATTGTACTAAGAGTGGTCATTGTCAATACTGTTGTAATACCTGATGAGAAAAGCAAAAATAAGATTATTTAGCACAGAAAAATAGAAATTTCTGTACCTAATATGGATAGTGTGCAAATTTACTAAAAGCTGATTATTGCTAGAATTATTTAGCTTAAAGGGACACTGAACCCAATTTTTTTCTTTTGTGATTCAGATACAGCATGAAATGTTATGCAACTTTCTAATTTACTCCTATTATCAAATTGTCTTCATTCTCTTGCTATCTTTATTTGAAATGCAAGAATGTAAGTTTAGATTGTTCTTGCTGATTGGTTGATAAGTTCATCCACCAATAAAAAAGTGCTGTCCAGAGGTCTGAACCGAAAAACAGCTTAGATGCATTCTTTTTCAAATAAAGATAGCAAGAGAACGAAGTAAAATGGATAATAGGAGTAAATTAGAAAGTTGCTTAAAATTGCATGCTCTATCTGAATCATGAAAGAAAAAAATGGGGGTTCAGTTTTCCTTTAACGTCATAAGTGCATGTTATCACAAAATGAAATACCAAAAGCAGGTACACAACCTCTATTCGTTAAAGGGACAGCACGCTGTAAAATTGTTTTTATATTAATGCATTTTCAATGACTTGTTATACCAGCTGCAAAGTATTAAATGTAGGAGAAATTGCATTTTCAGGCTTATTTGTGTATACGAAATAGCTGGTTTTGTGCTTTTAAACCACAGCCTATTACAATGGGTTGAGCTTCAGTTAATATCAGATCTCATTATGTTATCACTTTGTGTACATACACTTGCTTCTTTATCTTATATTTGTCTGGAATACCAAAGCTCAATACTTAGAGAGAACAATGGAAAATTATAATTTTATTTCTTAACTATCCTGCACCCCACTGGGAGTGTAATTTCTTCTGCTGGCTGTGTTTACATAACCTGTCAATAGCCTAGACTCTAGTATACAAAATTTTAGTATAGGTGGAGATACCACAGGCTAAATCAGCTATTTCAAATGCCAAAATAGGGGTAAAGTAGCTACTTGTAAACAATTTAATACACCCCAGCAGGTAAAATGGATCATTGGAAGCAATTTAAAGGGGAGAACATATTTGGGTGAACTGTCCCTTTAATATAAGAATGTCAACATTCTTTAATATAAAACTTGCAGACAATGAAGAAAATTTTTCTGTGTCATGTTGCTTGTTGTTTTTTTATGACTAATGTGTGAATATACATTAGTATGGCATATCATTTTCTTTTGTATCCTGTAGTGTGTAGCATCTTCTGATGTATTAACTAAGGTTCACATTTTTAGGGTCAGATGACGAGTGGCATATTAACAGTTACACGTGAGGCCAAAAGGGGTTTATTGCGGATGTTAGTGCGTGTAGGGTTGAATGCTTGTATTACAAGTTGAAATTAAACGTGATCGATTGAGCGCAATCACAATATACTCTAGAATGTTTACTGCGTCCTCAGAACTCCAGTTAACTGTTTTACAAAACAAAAAAGTGTGATAAAACACAAAAAATACATTAGAAAGTACAGTTACACTCATAATAACACCATCTAATCAAAATGAATGAAAAAAATATATTTCACAAAAAAGTTATAAGGGCTCAAATGTATGAGGTCTCAAGTGTTAGAAAGGTCATGTCTAAATATGGATATATATATATATATATATATATATATATATATATATGTATTTATATGTGTGTACATATTTATATATATATATATTTATATGTGTGTACATATTTATATATGTATTTATATGAGTATATATGTATTTATATTAGTATATATGTATATTTATATGTGTGTACATATTTATATACGTATTTATATGAGTATATATGTATTTGTATGTGTATATATGTATTTATATGTGTATATATGTATTTACATGTGTGTACATATTTATATACATATTTATATGTGTGTACATATTTATATATGTATTTATATGTGTATATATGTATTTATATGTGTATATATGTATTTATATGTGTGTACATATTTATATACGTATTTATATGTGTGTACATATTTATATATGTATTTATATGTGTATATATGTATTTATATGTGTATATATGTATTTATGTATATTATATTTATAGATATAAACACACAAATACATATGTATACACAAATAGACATATAGAGAAGTGCATTGGGGGCCTTTGCAGTTAAGTAGATGAAAACATGTAAAAGAATATGTATGCAATATTCAAAATTAATAAAAAGTGTTATACTATGAGGCATATTTAAGAAATGTCTTGCAGACCTGATCCGACAGTGCGGATCAGGTCCGCAAAACATCGCTGAATGCGGAGAGCAATACGCTCTCCGTATTCAGCATTGCACCAGCAGCTCACAAGAGCTGCTGGTGCAACGC
Organism: Bombina bombina; assembly: GCF_027579735.1. Lineage (NCBI taxonomy): Eukaryota > Metazoa > Chordata > Amphibia > Anura > Bombinatoridae > Bombina > Bombina bombina. The sequence goes on along the minus strand of NC_069505.1, from coordinate 60,044,174 downwards.
CGCCTCCTGCAGACTCGCGGCCAATGGGCCGCCAGCAGGGGGTGTCAATCAACCCGATCGTACTCAATCGGGTTGAATTGTTGCGATTCCTGTCCACTTGCTCAGAGCAGGCGAACAGGGTTATGGAGCAGCGGTCTTTATGACCGCTGCTTCATAACTGACGTTTCTAGCGAGTCTGAAGACTCGCCAGAAACACAGGCCGTCAAGCTCCTTTCGGAGCTTGATAGATAGGCCCCTATGTATTTACTGTAAATATTTCACATTCCAACGTTCTTCACATAGGGGAATATGTTCTATTTTTTTTTTTTAAATAGATATTCCTAAATATATCTGTATATCAATAGAAATATTTGCACAGGCAATCAGCACATCTAGGCAAGTATCCCAGCTTGCCTTTACCCAGTAAAACTCCATATTCATTGTTACTAGTGATGTCGCGAACCAAAACATTTCGGTTCGCGAATGGCGGACTCGAACTTCCGCAACTGTTCGCGAACGGGCGAACCGCCATTGACTTCAATAGGCAGGCAAACTTTAAAACCAACAGGGACTCTTTCTGGCTACAATAGTGATGGAAAAGTTGTTTTAAGGTGACTAACACCTGGACTGTGGCATGCCGGAGGGGGTTCCATGGCAAAATTCCCATGGAAAATTACATAGTTGATGCAGAGTCTGGTTTTTAAGCCATAAAGGGCATAAATCACCTAACATTGCTAAATTGTTTGGAATAACGTGCTTTAAAACATCAGGTATGATGTTGTATCGATCAGGTAGTGTAAGGGTTACGCCCGCTTCACAGTGACAGACCAAACTGCCCGTTTAAAGGGACAGTCTACACCAGAATTTTTATTGTTTTAAAAGATAGATAATCCCTTTATTACCCATTTCCCAGTTTTGCATAACTAACACATTTATAATAATATACTTTTAACATCTGTGATTATCTTGTATCCAAGCCTCTGCAAACTGCCCCTTTTTTCAGTTCTTTTGACAGACTTGCAGTCTAGCCAATCAGTGCCTGCTCCCAGATAAGTTCTCGTGCATGAGCACAGTGTTATCTATATGAAATACATTAGATTAATTTGATTACACTAGCAGACTGATGTTTCACAGTCAAAAAAGTTTTTTTTTAAAAAATTTACACTACTGTTACAACAGATATGAGTGGTGGCACTAGTTGGCAAGTGGGCCTGGCACACACGCTGGCAGGCAGGCAACTGCAATTAAATTACACTAGCAGACTGATGTTTCACAGTCAAAAAAGTTTTTTTTTTACAAAATTTACACTACTGTTACAACAGATATGAGTGGTGGCACTGCAGGCAGGCAACTACAATTAGATTACACTAGCAGACTGATGTTTCACAGTCAAAATTACACAGACAAAAAAAAAAAAAAAGACTGATGTTCTAGCCCTAAAAAGAGCTTTTTGGGGTGCTGTCCTTACAGCAGAGATCAGATGAGTCCTTCAGGACTGTAGTGGACACTGAATACACTAGCCTAGCTATCAATTTCCCTATAAAATCAGCAGCAGCAACACTATCCCTACTCTCCCTAAGAATGCAGGATCATAATGAATCTAAAATGGCTGCTGTCCAGGAGCTGGGAGGGAGTGTCTGCTGCTGATTGGCTGAAATGTGTCTGCAGACTGTGAGATACAGGGTCAAAGTTTACTCAGTGATGACGAATAGGGGGCGGATCGAACATCTCATATGTTCGCCCGCTGCGGCGAATGCAAACAAGCTATGTTCGCCGGGAACTATTCGCCGGCGAACTATTCGCGACATCACTAATTGTTACCAATGCACAAGAGGATTCTGGGTAAGATATGCAAATTAGATATGCAAAATCTCCGGCTTTTTGCTTCAAATACTGTGTTAACACACAGCAGTACCCTAATGGGGTAAAGTGCAGCAAATACAAAAATCACTAATGTGATCACTACTACCACTACTATATAAGTGTATTGGAGCCTTTTCCCGTTATTTAGATGAAAACATGTAAAAGCATATTTATACAATATTCCAATGCTCTGCACATAGCAAAATATTTACATATATGTATACATAGATATTTTTATATATATATATATATATATATATATATATATATATATATATATATATATATATATATATATGTATATATATATGTGTGTGTGTGTGTGTGTGTGTGTGTGTGTATGTATATATATATATATATATATATATATATATATATATATATATAATCATCTATAATTAAAGGTATAAATATATATTTGTTTAAAAAAACATCAGATATATGTAGAAATATTTTTTTTTTATTATCTCAGCTGATCAAGCCACAATAAACATGCTCATATATTTTTAAAAACATACTAATTTACATCTATGCCAGACTATTATGCTTAGTTAACATTTTTCTTCATGGTTTCAAGCAATACATATATTTAATTATGAATTATTACTTTGACATGCAATATTTCATATGTAGGTACCATTTATATTTAAAATGTTAAGAGTCAACGCAATTCTTAATTATTCATTTTGAATTGTATTGAATAGATGTGTTTCACAGTTCTTAAACGTGATTCAAATGTTTAAATATCTGTTATAAAGAGCATTTATGGCAATGAATATGGCTCAGTGTAAACTACACGCAAATAATAACCATTGGGAGGGGAAAATAAAAATCTGATAGCATATAAATCCCCAAATAAGCACATAATTCTGGTTACAGTCTCTCATGAATTTAAATAAATGTAGCAAAGGGATATATCCATTTAGGAGTAGATTTATCAAGCGGCGGATGCTGTAATCAACCTCCTGTAGTTTCAGGTTCCCCTGAAACATAAATTAAGAAGCAGCAGTCCTTAACTCGTCCGTCACCTCTGAGGTGGGGAACAGCAATAATCCTGATTGAATACGATTGGGATGATTGACACCCCCTGCTAGCAGCCGATTGGCTGCGAATGTGCAGGGGGCGGTATTAAACAAGCATTTCACACGAAATGCTTGTGCAATGATAAATGCTTATAGTGTATGCTGTCGGCATTTATGGATGTCGGGCGGACGTGATATGCTACAGAGAATCATGTCCGCCCGACACTTGATAATTCGGCCCCTAAGACACATGACAAGTACATATGTGCAATCCCCTGAGATTCTGAGTAGAAATGTCTCTACATACCAGATGGGAATTTATTACTCCCAGATCCTGGATAGAGGGTTGATGGAATCATACAGTAATCTTCTTTGAGTCTGCTGGAACCCGGAGAAGGAAAGGTTAACTGCTGTTTCTTGAGGTATAATAGGAGTATCGTTATAATCTGTTTGGGATTAATATTAGACATGTGCTTTTCGTTTCATTATGAATGGAAATTTGGACAAATTTGCCAGATTAGAAGATTCAAATCGATTCGAATTTCCGAATTACCCTAGCAACGAAATTAAACTAATCTGAATGCATTTGTAACAAATAAATCCGAATTAATTCAATTCAATTCAATACAATACAATTCAGTATAAAAATTAAATTTAGTGACATAGAACAGTGAAATAATTCCATTTGTATAACTTGGAACCATCTGAATCAACATAACACATACGAACTTTCGAATTTACAAATCGAATCCGAAACAAATACATCCGAATTGATTAGAATCCAAATGAATACAAAACAAATACATCCAAATACATCCAAATTTATTCGAATCCGAATGAATCCGAAACGAATATATTCGAATGTATTCAAATTCGAATCGATCCAAAACGAAATTAGAAAAACTCCAATCTGTCCGAAACGAACCGAAACAATTTTTTTCCGCTGTGCACATGTCTAATTAATATATTCCCATCTGATATGTTGAGACTTTTCTACTTGGAATCTCAGGTAATTGCAAATATTTGGACCCCCATATAGGCCACTCAACAGAGGAACCCTAGATCTACACTGTGAGATGTGGAGACACTGGGATTCACTTACCCCACCTGCTTAACGTGAGAAGTGAGACTTTTTAACACTGTAACACTGCTCCCTAATCATCTTAGCCTCTCCCCCCCCCCCTCCCTCTTTTCCCCCCCTCTCCCGGAGACACCTGAAAAATCGAAGGAGCTTTTCGGTCGTCCTGTTGCTTAAAAGAATGCTTGGAACTGCGAATTGTTATAAATTGTATTTTCTGAATAACTTAAATACTGTTTATTGTATTTTATCAGCTGGCCTAGATAAATAGAACTCTTACCAACCTAGCGATCCTAGACTTTTGCCGGCATTACCTAAAAACCTAAAACACAGCCTTACTTCCTATTCTTCAAAGGAGACACTTTTTTATCCTGGACTATGAATACTATGTAAAGTGGATAGAGGTGCCTAATTGTCTCATCATTGTATAACTATGTATGTGGTGTTGTATAACTATGTATGTGGTGTTTCTTTAATAAAAATTATCTATATATATATATATATATATATATATATATATATATATATATATAAAAAAAAATCAGTTAGCCATAAACTACCTACTAACCCCTAAACCGCCACTCTCCCGCATCGCAAACACTATTTAAAACTTATTAACCCCTAATCTGCCGCCCGCCCACATCCCCGCCACTATAGTAAAGTTATTAACCCCTATTCCGCCGCTTCCCGCCAACGCTGCCATTAACTAAACCTATTAACCCCTGAACCACCAGTCCCCCACATTGCCACTAATACATTTTACTATTAACCCCTAAACCTATCACCCCCTAACTTTAAATTAAAATTGCAATATACATATCTTAAAATAAATAAAAATTTACCTGTGAAATAAAAAAAAAAACTAAGTTTAAACGAACAATTAACCTAACATAACTATTATATTAAACTATCATACTAAAATTAAAATAACTACCAATTAAAAAAACTAAATTACACATTAAAAACACTAACACTGCTAAAAAAATTTAAGTATAAAATTACAAAAAATACAAAATACAAAATTACGAAAAACAACAAACTAAATGATCAAAAATAAAAACAAGTACACCTAATCTAATTGCCCTAAAGAAATCAGCTCTTTTACCTGGAAAAAAATACAAAGACCCCCCAACAGTAAAACCCACCACCCAACCAATCCCCAAAAATAAAAAACCTAACTAACAAAAACCTAAGCTATCCATTGCCCTGAAAAGGGCATTTGTATGGGCATTGCCCTTAAATGGGCATTCAGCACTTTTACATTGCCCTGAAAAGGGCATATAGCTCTTTTACCTAAAGCCCAAAATCCTAATCTAAAAAAAAAAAAACACCCAAAACCCCCCCAAAAAACCTAACACTAACCCCAGAAGATCCACTCACAGTTTCTGAAGTCCGGACATCTATCCTCATCCAGGCAGCGAGAAGTCCTCATCCAGACAGCATCTTCTATCTTCATCCCGGTGGCGCGGAGCGGATTCATCCTTAAAGACATCCGATGCGGAGCATCCTCTTCATTTTATGGAGCAGCTCCGTACGCTGCTCCATAACCTGCCTGCCTGCTCTGAGGCGGCGGAAAGAAATCAACCCGATCGAATACGATTGACACCCCCTGCTAGCGGCCGATTGGCTGCGAATCTGCAGGGGGCGGCATTGCACCAGCAGTTTACTCGCCTATAGCCAATCATACGCATGAGGGAGCTGTCAGTCATCTCCATTGGCTCTGATTGGGATGATGAAATATGCCACACTTTAGGTGATGGAGAGTTTAAAGGGATAGGAAAGTTAAAATTAAACTTGCATAATTTGGAAAGAGCATGTCATTTGAAGACAGTTTTAAATTCACTTTATTCTCTTGTTGAGAAAGAATATGTGCATATCCTACTATTGGGAGCTAGCTGGTGATTGGTGCCTGCACACATTTGTGTCTTGCCACTGGCTCACCAGATGAGCTCAGCTAGCTCCCAGTAGTGCATTGCTGCTCATTCAGCAAAGTTTACCAAGAAAATGAAGCAAATTTTATAACAGAAGTAAATGAGAAAGTTGTGTAAAACTCTGTGCTCTATCTGAATCATGTAAGAAATCATTTTGGATTTCATGTCCATTTAAATAGCAGCGGTCTACTTAACCAGCATTTCAGGCTCCCTCCCGCAAACCTGAAATGCTGGGGCTCCAAAGCTGCTGTTGCAGCTTGATAAATGGTGCCCATATTGCAGCTTGATTAATGGAGCCCATATTACAGCTTAATTAATGGAGCCCATATTGCAGCTTGATTAACAGAGCCCATATTGCAGCTTGATTAATGGAGCCCATATTGCAGCTTAATTAATGGAGCCCATATTGCAGCTTGATTAATGGAGCCCATATTGCAGCTTGATTAATGGAGCCCATATTGCAGCTTAATTAATGGAGCCCATATTGCAGCTTGATTAATGGAGCCCATATTGCAGCTTGATTAATGGAGCCCATATTGCAGCTTGATTAATGGAGCCCATATTGCAGCTTGATTAATGGAGCCCATATTGCAGCTTGATTAATGGAGCCCATATTGCAGCTTGATTAATGGAGCCCATATTGCAGCTTGATTAATGGAGCCCATATTGCAGCTTGATTAATGGAGCTCATATTGCAGCTTGATTAATGGAGCTCATATTGCAGCTTGATTAATGGAGCTCATATTGCAGCTTGATTAATGGAGCCCATATTGCAGCTTAATTAATGGAGCTCATATTGCAGCTTGATTAATGAAGCTCATATTGCAGCTTGATTAATGGAGCTCATATTGCAGCTTGATTAATGGAGCTCATATTGCAGCTTGATTAATGGAGCTCATATTGCAGCTTGATTAATGGAGCTCATATTGCAGCTTGATTAATGGAGCCCATATTGCAGCTTAATTAATGGAGCTCATATTGCAGCTTAATTAATGGAGCTCATATTGCAGCTTGATAAATGGAGCTCATATTGCAGCTTAATTAATGGAGCTCATATTGCAACTTAATTAATGGAGCTCATATTGCAGCTTGATAAATGGAGCTCATATTGCAGCTTAATTAATGGAGCTCATATTGCAGCTTGATAAATGGAGCTCATATTGCAGCTTAATTAATGGAGCTCATATTGCAGCTTGATAAATGGAGCTCATATTGCAGCTTAATTAATGGAGCTCATATTGCAGCTTGATAAATGGAGCTCATATTGCAGCTTGATAAATGGAGCTCATATTGCAGCTTAATTAATGGAGCTCATATTGCAGCTTGATAAATGGAGCCCATATTGCAGCTTGATTAATGGAGCCCATATTGCAGCTTAATTAATGGAGCTCATATTGCAGCTTGATTAATGGAGCCCATATTGCAGCTTGATTAATAGAGCCCATAGTCTACATGTGACTAGAGGATCAGGATTCAAACACTACGGGCTTCATTTATTAAGCAGTGGATGCTGCTTCGGAGCCATATTGTTTCTGGTCCACCAGAAACAGAAGTTAAAAAGCAGCGCTCGTAAGATACGATCGGGATGATTGACGGCCCCTGCTAGCATCTGATTGGCCACCTGTGAACAGGGGGCAGCATTGCACAAGCATTTCACTAGAAATGCTTGTGAAATGTTAAATGCCGTCAGCGTATGCTGTTGGCATTTAGCGAGGTCAAGCGGACATGATTCGCCTCTTGTTAAATTTACCTAACTCCCCGGCCACTTTATTAGGTACACCTGTTAAATTGCTTGGTAACACAAATCGCTAATCAGCCAATCACATGGCAGCAACTCAATGCATTTAGGTATCTAGACATGGTGAAGACGACTTGCTGAAGTAAACCGAGCATCAGAATGGGGGGAGAAAGGGGATTTAAGTGACTTTGAACATGGCATGGCTGTTGGTGCCAGATGGGCTGGTCTGAGTATTTCAAAAACTGCTGATCTAGTGGGATTTTCACGCACAACCATCTCTAGGGTTTACAGAGAATGGTCGGAAAAAGAGAGAATATCCAGTGAGCGGCAGTTGTGTGGACGGAAATGCCTTGTTGATGTCAGAGGTCAGAGGAGAATGGGCAGACTGGTTCGAGATGATAGAAAGGCAACAGTAACTAAAATAACCACTTGTTACAACCAAGGTATGCAGAATACCATCTCTGAACGCACAACACGACGAACCTTGAAACAAATGGGCTTCAGCAGCAGAAGACCACACCAGTTGCCACTCCTGTCAGCTAAGAACAGGAAACAGAGGCTACAATTCGCACAGGCTCACAAAAATTGAACAATAGAAGATTGGAAAAATGTTGCTTGGTATGATGAGTCTCGATTTCAGCTGCAACATTTAGATGGTAGGGTCAGAATTTGACGTAAACAAAATGAAAGCATGGATCTATCTTGCCTTGTATCAACGGTTCAGACTGGTGGTGGTGGTGTAATGGTGTGGGGGACATTTTCTTGGCACACTTTGGGCCCCTTAGTACCAATTGAGCATCGTTTAAATGCCACGGCCTACCTGAGTATTGTTGCTGACTATGTCCATCCCTTTATGACTACAGTGTACCCATCTTTTGATTACTACTTCCAGCAGGATAATTCACCATGTCACAAAGCTCAAATCATCTCAAATTGGTTTCTTGAACATGACAATGAGTTCACTGTACTCCAATGGTCTCCACAGTCACCAGATCTCAATCCAATAGAACATCTTTGGCATGTGGTGAAACGGGAGATTCGCATCATGGATGTGCAGCCAACAAATCTGCAGCAACTGCGTGATGCTGTCATGTCCATATAGACCAAAATGTCTGAAGAATGTTTCCAACACCTTGTTGAATCTATGCCATGAAGAATTAAGGCAGTTCTGAAGGCAAAAAGGTGTCCAACCCGGTATTTGCAAAGAGTACCTAATAAAGTGGCCGGTGAGTGTATATGCCTGTTCACAATGCTAGCAGTGGTGTGTATTGCATCAGTGAATAATTTTTCTTATACAAGCCGCTACAGACTCACTGAAAAGGTACAGTGTTTGAATACTGTTGCACTGGGCACTCAAAGCATATGTTCATATGCTGCTAAAATACAGAAAAAACTTTACTACAAGCCTTTTTGCTAACGGAAATATATTGCAAAATGCTTCGTCATTTACAGAACATGACTGCTACTTGCCATTGCTTTTGTAAAGTTTTGAGAAAATGGATTGTAATTGCCCGAGAACTTTTTTGTACTCCATGATAAAATAGGGTTTTTATAGCAAGCTGAAAACACATTCGTCTCTGAGAAACAATTGAAAACCAACAATTGTGATTGTGTTGAAATGAAAAGTCTCCTTTTTCTCCCTAAAACAAATTGGCCGATAAATTGGAATCAATACCAATATTAGTTCAATTTATCAGTTGTTGGGGTGGGAGGCAAATTATAAACATAATTAAAACTTAAGGACTCCATTTACGAAGAAGAGAGAGCTGCTCCAGAGCCCTTGCATCACCGCTGCTTATTACACCCTACGCCACCTCTGAGGTGGCGAGGGAAAATCACAGAGCTTGCTCGCACTCAGTGATTGACAGCCCCTTAAGTCGCACGATTGGTCGCGCAAATGAAGGGGCGGGCATTACACACTGAGATGATTGTGTAATGATACATATATGCCAGTGGACGCACAGATCTGCTGCCCATATGTAGCGAAGGCGGGCAGGCAGCTTTGCAAGTCGAGAAGCTGTCCACCCGCCTGTTAGTACATGGAGCCCTAAATCCTAGATTACAAGTGGGGCGCAAAAATATTAGCCCTATTGAGTGCTAACAGAGCTAAATTGAAATCATTAGTGCTCATATTCTTGCACGTATTCACGTATTACAAGTTTAAAGTGGTTAAAAAAGGTTTGGGAAATAATTTAAGTCTTTGTTATTTTACATATAAGAGTACTCAGAAATATACATTTTTAAAAATATAAATGCATTTCAAGGGAAAAGGCTATACTGTATAGAAGTTTTTTTAATCACTAATCTGTAACTTTTACCAATGTGATGAGACACAAGTCATAAATATATTGTTAACAAGTATTTCTATATTTTCAAAAATAATAAATGTTCTATAAATCGTGTTATAATTAAAGCAAACAAAATATATCTTACCTAACGATGTCCTTGCTGGTACTGCATCCTTGTTGATCCAAAATGATACCCATGAGAGAACAACAATTAGTGTACAAGGAATATAGGTTTGAATAGTGAAATATCCCATTCTCCTACTTAGATCAAAGTACACTGTCATTACAATATAATCTCCTGTAAAAGGAAGAAAAAAGTAAATTGCATATTTTGATTAATCTCGGAAACAGACAGGGAAAGTATAGAACTCATTTGGAAGGTGTGTGCACTAAATTAAATATATATTTGTAAGCCGTTTAATTAAGATTTTTCAGCTACAGTAAATTTAGATTGAAAGATTTAATTTGGATCAGGTTAAGTAAGTGGAGCTAAATTTAAATATATGCACAGTCATTTTTATTTAACCTTTTAACGCAGTTACGACATTCTATTCCGTCCTAACGCACCAGGCTTTTACGCCGTTAGGACTAAATAGAATGTCTGAGCCGTTTGGCTGTCCTGAAGCCAATGGCACTTCCAGGATGGGATCACGGTCTGGAGGGAGTGCCTAGCGTCATAGGGACGCCCCTGACCCGATCCCATCATTAAAATCTTCTGAATCTGAATATTTTTCATGAAAGGGTTAATCTACAAGCTCCTTTACCGTGGTGAGTCATTCTATGCTCTGCCCTGTACAATAAATAAACCTTTGGTATTACAAGTTGTTAGTTAAATTATTTATTAACAAAACATTTTAATCCAACCAATATTTTCATTAGAAAGCACAAAACAGTGCATCAAATCATCAGTTAAAGGGATATTCCAGCCAAAATTGGAAACCACATGGGTGCATTTTGGTATTAAACAGAAGCAATTTTGTAAGCAAAAATGCTTCTAATAAAAGCTATAGCTGTTTCAAAAGTGTATTTAAGTATGCACCGTGCACCAGCATTTTAAGCACAGCACCTGCTCAGAGAGCCTTAGGTGCTTGTACCATCTGGTAATGACTCAATTTGTTAATTGCTGACATGCCCCCCACTGGCACTCTGATCAGCTGCATTATTTAAAATGTGGGTGCAGAGAAAATATCTACCTATGCTTCACGTAAAGGGAAAAACAGTGATAACTTTTACTAGAAGCATTTTTGCCAGTACATGTATACTGAAAATATGTTTCTATTCAAAGATGTAATAAATCTATGTGCATTTAAATTTTGACTGGAATGTCCCTTTAAGTGTGGTGTGTAATTAATTATGATAATATATTTCATATAGCAAATAGTGAGGAGAGTGGATGAACGGGATAAACGATGGAGTTAGTGGATTAGGATATAAGAGAAGAGCACTTCAATGATGTGTGAGTGAGAAAGGAAAATACTTTGGAGGGTGGGAGAGAACAAGGAGAAAATGACGGTCTAGTGCTAGACTGTTAGAGACAGAGAGGGAACCAGAAATACAGCAACTCTACACTCCGGATTCAAGTACCACCTACAAGCTTTCAGATAAACATAGGTCTTAGATTCAATTATAATATAGGCTTAAAGGGACATTAAACAAGTTGGGATAGAGACAAAATATAATAATATGTACTTTAATTACTTTACCTGCAAAGTTATACTGCAGCGCCTCGTCATTAACCCTTTATTTTTTAGTTTCCGAATTGTAAAGCTCTAACTCCCCACACACATTTCCTTCTATGGCTGTATCTATATCTATTGTTGTTTTAGTAGAATGCAAAAGTGAATAGGGATTATCTGCTGGAGCATGACTAGAAGCTGTGAACTCAGTTGAAATACAATGCCTGTGTCTAAACACTGATAAGGGAGGGGGGGGGGTGGAGTTGGCTGCTCCAGGCAGCTTAGCTATGTAAGTATTTTTGCTTTTTTTTATTGTTATTTTAAAATACTTGCCAGCAATATTTAAACACTTTTTTTATGCAAACTACTTTGAATTAATTAGCCCTTTTAGGATATGCACAGATCTCAACTTGTTTTATGGCACTTTAAAGGGATATGAAACCAATAATTTTTCTTTCATGACTTAGGTAGAACAGACAATTTTAAACAACTTTCCAGTTTACTTCTATTATCAAATTTGCTTCATTCTCTTGGTATCATTTGTTGAAGGAGCAGCAATGCACTACTGGTTGCTAACTATAAACTTGGGGTGAACCAGTGACAAGAGACATATGTATGTTGCCACCAATCAGCAGCTAGAACCTAGGTGCTTTGTTACTCCTGAACGTACCTAGATAAACCCTTGAACAAAGGAAAACAAGAAAAGGAAGCAAATTAAATCATAGAAATAAATTGGCAAGTTGTTTAAAATAGTATGCTCTGTCTGAATCAATAATGTCTAATAATGACTTTACTGCCCCTTTAACTTAAGCTGCAAATCCAAGAAAGGGCCACAGCACCTAGTTATGCATCAAACGTGAAGATTTACTGTGGAGACATCACCATGTAAAAAAAACAACGTTTCGGTCAACAATAGAGCTGTGATATAACATGATTAAGGTCTATTGTTGACCGAAACGTTGTTTTTTTTACATGGTGATGTCTCCACAATAAATCTTCACGTTTGATGCATAACTAGGTGCTGTGGCCCTTTCTTGGATTTGCTGTTATTTGAAGGATTGGTGCAGGATCCTTGCTGCGTGCACCTTGATGTTTACTGGGAGTGCTGGGCGATTGTTTTTTCCTTTAACTTAAGCTGACATCAAATATTAAAAAAAAATATTATTTACCAAAAAACTCTGTAAAAATAGATGCTATATGCAGAATAATTAACAAAATATAAAAAATAAAACATTTTTATGTTTCCCCCCCCCCAACATTTAATAACGTAAAAAATACTCAATTTACGGTACCAACACATCAGGCATATTTCAAAGAAAAGCAGTCTAATAAATACAGGGATTAACTTTGAACAGGTTGGCAGACTTAAAGGGACACTAAACCCAAGATTTCATGATTCCGGTAGAGAATACAATTCTAAACAACATTCCAATTAACTTTTATTACCTAATTTGCTTCATTCTTTAGATATCCTTTGTTGAAGAAATAGCAATGCACATTGGTGAGCCAATCACACAAGGCATCTATGTGCAGCCACCAATCAGCTGCTACTGAGCCTATCTAAATATGCTTTTCAGCAAACAATATGAAGAGAATGAAGCAAATTAGATAATAGAAGTCAATTAGAAAGTTGTTTAAAATTGCATGTTCTATCTGAATCATGAAATAAAAAAAATGGGTTTAATTTCCCTTTAAACTACTATAAATAATACCTCCCAACCACCGGGAGAACCATGGCTGAAGAAGGGTCTTGGCTTTGTCATGGGTGTGGCCATAGTGGACTTGCTGCGATGAAGGATTTAATGCACCAGTGCACACAACAATGTCATTTATATTCAGATTTATACTGCAGAGGAAAGCCGAATGTTAAAGACATTGCTGAATGCATTTCCAAATGAGCCATAGTAAAAAAAAAAAAAACGGTTTTCTAAGCATCTATTATTTCAGACAATATCTAAAGTGACACAGACTTCTAAGATCTTGAGAAAATTTTTTTTAACAATGAATATAATTAACTTTCACCTAGATTACAAGTTTTGCGCTATAGAGGGTGCGAAACGAACGCAACACCCTCCATAGCGCTGCTATTACAAGTTTCTAAAAAGCCTCCTTGTGTGTGCGATATGGTGGCGATGAGCTCCATACCATACAAAATCCAAGGGCTGAGAATACGTGCTCGTGCACACTTTCTTCATAGACATCAGTGGGGAGAGAGTGTTAGAAAAAAAACTAACACCTGAAGCGCGGAATGGCGACATAAACCCTAAGTCTAAACACCCCTAATCTGCTGCCCCCAACATCGCCAACACCAAAATAAAGTTATTAACCCCTAATCTGCCGCTCCTGACATCACCACAACTAATAAAAGTTATTAACCCCTATTCCACCGTTCCCCGACATCGTCACCACTATAAGTTATTAACCCCTATTCCCCCGAACCCCAACATCTCCAACACTATAATAAAGATATTAACCCCTATTCCGCTGCTCCCTGACATCGCCGCCACTAAATAAAGTTATTAACCCCTAAACCTCTGGCCTCCTACATCACCACCACTAAATAAACCTATTAACACCTAAACCACCAGCCCCCCACATCGCAAAAACTAAATTAAAGTATTATTATATAATTATTAATAAATTATTAACCCTTATTCCCCCACACCCCAACATCACAGACACTATAATAAAGATATTAACACCTATTTCGCCGCTCCCCAACATCGCCACCACTAAATAAAGTTATTAACCCTTAAACCTCTGGCCTCCCACATCACCACCACTAAATAAACCTATTAACCCCTAAACCGCCAGCCACCCACCCACATCGCAAAAAAATAAATTAAACTGTTAACCACTAAACCTAACAACCCAATAACTTTAATTAAAATTACAATATCCCTATCTTAAAATAAATAAAAACTTACCTGTGAAATAAAAAAAAACAAAGTTTAAACTAACAATTAACCTAACATAACTATTATATTAAAATTAAAATAACTACCAATTAAATAAACTACTAAAAAAATTTATTCTAAAATTACAAAAAATAAACACTAAATTACAAAACCAAACCCCCAAAATAAAAAACCTAACTCTAACAAAAAACCTAAGTTACCGATTGCCCTGAAAACCCCCGAAGATCCACTCACAGTTTCTGAAGTCCGGATATCCAGGCGGCGAGAAGTCTTCATCCAGGCGGTGAGGTCTTCATCCATCCATGCAGTGTCTTCTATTTTCATCCCGGCGGCGTCTTCTATCTTTATCCCGGCAATGTGAAGCTGGTCCATCCTTGAAGACATCCGGCGCGGAGCGTCCTCTTCATGCGGTCACAGCCGTACACTGAATCTTCAATGCAAGGGAGCCTTTTCAATATGGCGTCCCTTGCATTCCTATTGGCTGATTTGATTTTTGAAATTCAAATTCAGCCAATAGGATGAGAGCTACTGAAATTTTATTGGCTGATTTGAATAGCCAATAGAATTTCATACGCTCTCATCCTATTGGTTGATTTGAACAGCCAATAGGATTTCAGTAGCTCTCATCCTATTGGCTTATTTGAATTAAAACAAATCAAAATCAGTCAATAGGAATGCAAGGGACGCCATTTTGAAACGGCTCCCTTGCATTGAAGATTCAGAGTACGGTGGTGACCATATGAAGAGGACGCTCCTCGCTGGATGTCTTCAAGGATGGACCCGCTTCACGCCGCCGGGATGAAGATAGAAGACACCGCCGGGATGAAGATAGAAGATGCCGCCTGGATGGATGAAGACCTTGCCGCTTGGATGAAGACTTCTCGCCTGGATGTCCGGACCTCAGAAACTGTAAGTGGATCGTCGAGGGTTAGTGTTCATTTTTTTTTTAACTTTTTTTGGGTGTTTTTTTTTTTTAGATTAGGGTTTGGGCTTTTTTAAAAGAGCTAAATGACCTTTAAAGGGCAATGCAAAAGAGCTAACTGCCCTTTTAAGGGCAATGCCCATACAAATGCCCTTTTCAGGGCAATGGGTAGCTTAGGTTTTTGGTAGAGTTAGGTTTTTTTTTATTTTGGGGGGTTGGGTGGTGGGTTTTACTGTTGGAGGGTCTTTGTATTTTTTTCAGGTAAAAGAGCTGATTTCTTCAGGGCAATGCCTAGGTTTTTTTTTATTTTGGGGGCTTTTTATTTTTATAGGGCTATTAGATTAGGTGTAATCGTTTTTATTTTAGATCATTTCATTTGTTATTTTTCGTAATTTAGTGTTTGTTATTTTTTGTAATTTAGTATTTTTTTTTTAATTTTAGAATTACATTTTTTTGTTTTGTTTTTTTAATGTGTAATTTAGTTTATTTATTTGGTAGTTATTTTAATTTTAGTATAATAGTTATGTTAGGTTAATTGTTAGTTTAAACTTAGTTTTTTTTTAAATTTCACAGGTAAATTTTTATTTATTTTAAGATAGGGATATTGTAATTTTAATTTAAAGTTAGGGGGTTGTTAGGTTTAGGGGTTAATAGTTTAATTTAGTTTTTTGCAATGTGGGTGGCTGGCGGTTTAGGGGTTAATAGGTTTATTTAGTGGTGGTGATGTGGGAGGCCAGAGGTTTAAGGGTTAATAACTTTATTTAGTGGTGGCGATGTTGGGGAGCGGCGAAATAGGTGTTAATATCTTTATTATAGTGTCTGCGATGTTGGGGTGTGGGGGAATAAGGGTTAATAATTTATTAGTGGTGGCGATGTCGGGAACGGCAGATTAGGGGTTAATAAGTTTATTTTAGTATTTGCGATGCGGGAGGGCGGCGGAAAAGGGGTTAATAGGTAGTTTATTGGTGTTGGTGTACTTTGTAACATTTTAGTTATGAGTTTTGTGTAACAGTTTTGTTGCACAAAACTCATAACTACTGCTCTAAGATGGCGGAACGGATCGTGCCGGTATAGGCTAGAACGCAAGCATTTTAGCCTCACCGCACAACCTGTAATACCGACGCTATGGAAATCCCACTCAAAAACGTATTTTTTTTGAGTGCGGGATTGACGTTGCGTTACAGGCTACAATGCTTGCGGTATAGCTACACCGACAACTCGTAATGGCTGCGTTACGGCTTTTACACTGAAATTGCCATTTTTTTCAGTGTTAAAACCGTAACGCAAAACTGGTAATCTAGGTGTTTTTTAGTTGCTGCATTTAAGTCTGGGTTGCAAAAAGCAAACTTGTAACATTGCTATAAATATTGATTAGTTGCTCTGTTTAGTTAAATGGTCACTGAATACTCATAGGAAAACTTTTTTAGCATATCAAGTAGTAGATTACGAGTGGCGAGCTAACTGTAGCGTGTGGGTGATATTTGGTTCTTGTCTGCCTTTTGCACATGTATTACAAGTTGAGCGCAATTTAATTTAATGCGTATCATGTTAGCACGACTTTAGAGCTCTCATATTACAGATTACGAGTCTTGCGTTAGCCTTAAAAAGCAGCGTTGAGGGGTCCCAGCGCTGCTTTTTAACGCCCGCTGGTATTACGAGTCTGGCAGGTACAAATGTACCGCTGATTTTTTTTCCGCGATTTTAGCATACCGCAAATCCCCTTACGTCAATTGCGTATCCTATCTTTTCAATGGGATTTTCCTAACGCCGGTATTACGATTGCTTGAAAAAGTGAGCGGTACACCCTCTCCTGTCAATACTCCTACCGCATTTAAAAGTCAGTAGTTAGGAGTTTTATGGGCTAACGCTGCAACATAAAACTCTTAACTAAAGTGCTAAAAAGTACACTAACACCCATAAACTACCTATTAAACCCTAAACTGAGGCCCCCCCCCCACATCGCAAACACTTAACTAAAGTTTTTAACCCCTAATCTGCCGACCGGACATCGCCGCCACTTAAATAAATGTATTAACCCCTAAACCGCCACACTCCCGCCTCGCAAACACTAGTTAAATATTAATAACCCCGAATCTGCCGTCCCTAACATCGCCGACACCTACCTACATTTATTAACCCCTAATCTGCCGCCCCCAACTTCGCCGCCACTATACTAAATTTATTAACCCCTAAACCTAAGTCTAACCTTAACCCTAACACCCCCTAACTTAAATATAACAAAATAAAATTACTACAATGAAATAAATTAATCCTATTTAAAACTAAATACTTACCTATAAAATAAACCCTAAGCTAGCTACAATATAACTAATAGTTACATTGTAGCTATCTCAGGGTTTATTTTTTATTTTACAGGCAACTTTGTATTTATTTTAACTAGGTACAATAGTTATTAAATAGTTATTTATTTAATAACTACCTAGCTAAAATAAGTACAAATTTATCTGTAAAATAAACCCTAACCTAAGTTACAATTACACCTAACACTACACTATAATTAAATTAATTCCCTAAACTAACTACAATTAAATACAATAAAATAAAATAAACTAAATTACGAAAAAAACAAACTCTAAATTACAGAAAATAAAAAATAAAATACAAATTTTTAAACTAATTACACCTAATCTAATCCCCCTAATAAAATAAAAAAGCCCCCCCAAAAAATAAAAATCCCTACCCTATACTAAATTACAAATAGCCCTTAAAAGGGCTTTTTGCAGGGCATTGCCCCAAAGCAATCAGCTCTTTTACCTGAAAGAAAAATACAATACCCCCCCAACATTAAAACCCACCACCCACACACCCAACCCTACTCTAAAACCCACCCAATCCTCCCTTAATAAAACCTAACACTAACCCCTTGAAGATCACCCTACCTTGAGACGTCTTCACCCAGCCGGGCCGAAGTCCTCCAAGAAGCTGGGCACAAGTGATCCTCCAGACGGCCAGAAGTCTTCATCCGATCCGGGAAGAAGAGGTCCTCCAGAGGGGCAGAAGTCTTCATCCAGGCGGCGTCTTCTATCTTCATCCTTCTGGAGCGGGTCCATCTTCAATCCAGCCGACGCGAAGCATCCTCTTCCAACGAAGTCCACCAGACGAATGAAGTTTCCTTTAAATTACGTCATCCAAGATGGTGTCCCTTGAATTCTGATTGGCTGATAGGATTCTATCAGCCAATCGGAATTAAGGTAGGAAAAATCCTATTGGCTGATGCAATCAGCCAATAGAATTGAGCTCGCATTCTATTGGCTGATTGGAACAGCCAATAGAATGCGAGATCAATCCTATTGGCTGATTGGATTCTATTAACCCCTAAACCTCTGGCCTCCCACATCACTACCACTAAATAAACCTATCAACCCCTAAAGCGCCAGTCCCCCACATCGCAACAACCTAAATTAAACTATTAACCCCTAAACCTAACCCTAACACCCCCTAACTTTAACATAATAAAAATAGAGCTAAATTAAAGTTACAATTATTAACTAAATAATACTTATTTAAAACTAAATACATACTTACCTGGGAAATAAAACCTAAGCTAGCTACAATATAACTAATAGTGTATATTGTAGCTAGCTTAGGTTTTATTTTTATTTCACAGGTAAGTTTGTATTTATTTTAACTCAGTAAACTAGTTAGTAAATAGTTATTAACTATTTACTAACTACCTAGTTAAAATAAATACAAACTTACCTGTGAAATAAAACCTAAGTTACCTTACACTAAAACCTAACATTACAAAAAATAAAAAACCCTAAAATTACAAAAAATAAAAAAACCTACCATTACAAAAAATAACAAACGAAATTATCGAAAACAATAAAAATTATTCCTATTCTAATACCCTGTATAAAAAAAAAAAAACACCCCAAAATAAAAAAAACCCTAATCTAGAATAAACTACCAAGGGCATTCAGCTCTTTTAAGAAATGCCCTAACCCTAATCTAAAAAAAAAAAAAACACCCCAAAAAACCTAACACTAACCCCTCTATAGGTACTCACAGTTGCTGAAGTCCCGCTTGAACGATCTTCATCCCGGCGGCTCCATCTTTATCCAGGCAGCTCCATCTTCATCCATCCGGGACTGGCATCTTCTTCATCCCTGCGGAGGCAGAGCGGTCGATAAGCAGAGGTCCAAAGCAGAGGTCCAAGGTGGAAGTCCATCAATCTGACGTGGAGGTCCTCTTCATGCAATCATCCACCGCACATTGAGGATTGAAATGCAAGGTACCCCTTTTATACTGGGGGTGCCATTGCATTCCTATTGGCTGGAAAATTTAAATCAGCCAATAGGAATTAGGGCTGCTAAAATCCTATTGGCTGTTCAAATCAGCCAATAGGATTTAAGCAGCTCTCATTCTATTGGCTGATTCGGGGTGGGTTTTATTTTTAGATTAGGGTTGCGGCATTTCTTAAAAGAGCTGAATGCCCTTTTAAGGGCAATGCCCATACAAATGCACTTTTCAGGGCAATGGTTAGATTAGGTTTTTTTTAGATAGTTTTTTTTATTTTGTGGGTTTGGCGGGGTGGGGGTTTGCAATGTTAGTGGGTCTTTGTATTTTTGTTTGAAGAAAGAGCTGATTTCTTTAGGGCAATGCCCTACAAAAGGCCCTTTTAAAGGGACAGTCTACACCAGAATTGTTATTGTTTTAAAAGATAGATAATCCCTTTATTACCCATTTCCCAGTTTTTCATAACCAACACAGTTATAATAATATACTTTTAACCTCTGTGATTATCTTGTATCTAAGCCTCTGAAAACTGCCCCTTTTTTCAGTTCTTTTGACAGACTTGCAGTCTAGCCAATCAGTGTCTGCTCCAAGATAACTTCACGTGAACGAGCACAGTGTTATCTATATGAAATATGTGAACTAACACCCTCTAGTGGTGAAAAACCATTAAAATGCAATCTGAAAGAGGTGGGCTTCAAGGTCTAAGAAATTAGCATATGAACCTCCTAGGTTAAGCTTTCAACTAAGAATACCAAGAGAATGAAGCAAAATTGGTGATAAAAGTAAATTGGAAAATTGTTTAAAATTGCATGCTCTATCTGAATCATGAAAGTTTATTTTGGCCTAGACTGTCCCTTTAAGGGCTAGTGGTAGTTTATTATAGATTAGGTTTCTTTTCTTTTGGGGTGTTTTTTTTAAAATGGGTATTAGAATAGGAATAATTGCTATTATTTTGGATAATTAAACCTAGATTTAGAGTTTTGCGTTAGCCTTAAAAAGCAGCGTTAAGGGGTCCTAACGCTGCTTTTTAACGCCTGCTGGTATTACGAGTCTGACAGGTACAGGTGAACCGCTCACTTTTTTTTCTGCGACTCGAGGCTACCGCAAATCCCCTTACGTCAATTGCGTATCCTATCTTTTTAATGGGATTTGCCTAACGCCGGTATTACGAGTCTTGGACAAAGTGAGCGGTACAGCCTCTACCTCCAAGACTCCTACCGCAAAAAAAAGTCAGTAGTTAAGAGTTTTATGGGCTAACGCCGGAACATAAAGCTCTTAACTACAGTGCTAAAAAGTACACTAACACCCATAAACTACCTATGAAGCCCTACACCGAGGCCCCCCCACATCGCAAACACTATAATAAAATGATTTAACCCCTAATCTGCCGACCGGACACCCTCGCCACCTACATTATAGCTATGAACCCCTAATCTGCTGTCCCTAACATCGCCGACACCTATATTATATTTATTAACCCCTAATCTGTCCCCCCAACGTCGCCGCCACCTACCTACACTTATTAACCCCTAATCTGCCGACCAGACATAACAGAATTTATGTTTACCTGATAAATTTCTTTCTCCTACGGTGTATCCGGTCCACGGCTTCATCCTTACTTGTGGGATATTCTCAATCCCTACAGGAAGTGGCAAAGAGAGCACACAGCAAAGCTGTCCACATAGCTCCCCTCAGGCTCCGCCCCCCCAGTCATTCGACCGACGGTTAGGAGAAAAAGGAGAACCATAGGGTGCAGTGGTGACTGTAGTTTACAAAAATAAATTTAAACCTGACTAAAATGCCAGGGTGGGCCGTGGACCGGATATACCGTAGGAGAAAGAAATTTATCAGGTAAACATAAATTCTGTTTTCTCCTACATTGGTGTATCCAGTCCACGGCTTCATCCTTACTTGTGGGAACCAATACCAAAGCTTAAGGACATGGATGAAGGGAGGGAACAAGTCAGGTAACCTAAACGGAAGGCACCACTGTTTGTAAAACCTTTCTCCCCAAAATAGCCTCCGAAGAAGCAAAAGTATCGAATTTGTAAAATTTGGCAAATGTATGCAGTGAAGACCAAGTCGCTGCCTTACAAATCTGTTCAACAGAAGCCTCATTCTTGAAAGCCCATGTGGAAGCCACAGCTCTGGTGGAATGAGCTGTAACTCGTTCAGGAGGCTGCTGTCCAGCAGTCTCATAAGCCAATCTGATGATGCTTTTCAGCCAGAAGGAAAGAGAGGTAGCAGTCACTTTCTGACCTCTCCTCTTACCAGAATAGACAACAAACAAGGATGATGTTTGTCTGAAATCTTTAGTTGCTTGTAAATAGAATTTTAAAGCACGAACCACATCAAGATTGTGTAACAGTCGTTCCTTCTTAGAAGCTGGATTAGGGCACAGAGAAGGAACAATGATTTCCTGGTTAATATTCTTATTAGAAACCACTTTTGGAAGAAAACCAGGTTTGGTACGCAAAACAACCTTATCTGCATGGAACACCAGATAAGGTGAATTACACTGCAAAGCAGACAATTCTGAAACTCTTCGAGCAGAAGAAATAGCTACCAAAAACAAAACTTTCCAAGATAATAACTTAATATCTATGGAATGTAAAGGTTCAAAGGAACCCCTTGAAGAACTGAAAGAACTAAATTTAGACTCCATGGAGGAGCCACCGATTTATAGACAGGCTTGATTCTAACTAGAGCCTGTGCAAATGCCTGAACGTCTGGTACTGCTGCCAGACGCTTGTGTAACAGGATAGACAGAGCAGATATCTGTCCCTTTAAGGAACTAGCTGACAATCCTTTCTCCAATCCTTCTTGGAGAAAAGACAATATCCTCGGAATACTAATCTTACTCCACGAGTACCCCTTGGATTCACACCAACAAAGATATTTCAGCCATATCTTATGGTAAATTTTCCTGGTGACAGGCTTTCTGGCCTGGATCAGAGTATCTATAACTGATTCAGAGAACCCATGCTTAGCTAGAATTAAGCGTTCAATCTCCAAGCAGTCAGTTGCAGAGAAACTAGGTTTGGATGTGTGAATGGACCTTGGATTAGAAGGTCCTGTCTCAAAGGTAGCTTCCATGGTGGAACCAATGACATATTCACCAGGTCTGCATAGCAAGTCCTGCGTGGCCACGCAGGAGCTATCAGAATTACCGAAGCCTTCTCCTGTTTGATCCTGGCTATTAGCCGGGGGAGAAGAGGAAACGGTGGAAAGACATAAGCTAGATTCAACGACCAAGGCGCCACTAAGGCATCTACCAATGTCGCCTTGGGATCCCTGGACCTGGACCCGTAACGTGGAACTTTGGAGTTCTGACGTGACGCCATCAGATCCAGATCTGGCAGGCCCCATAGTTGAATTAACTGGGCAAAAACCTCCGGGTGAAGTTCCCACTCCCCCGGATGGAAAGTCTGACGACTCAGATAATCCGCTTCCCAGTTGTCCACTCCTGGGATGTGAATTGCTGAAAGATGGCAGGAGTGATCCTCTGCCCATTTGATGATCTTGGATACCTCCCTCATCGCCAGGGAACTTTTTGTTCCTCCCTGATGATTGATGTACGCTACAGTCGTCATGTTGTTCGACTGAAATCTGATGAATTTGGCCTCCGCTAGTTGAGGCCATGCCTGGAGCGCAGTGAATATCGCTCTCAATTCCAAAATGTTTATCGGGAGGAGAGATTCTTCCCGAGACCATAGACCCTGAGCTTTCAGAGACTCCCAGACCGCACCCCAGCCTAAGAGACTGGCGTCGGTCGTGACAATGATCCACTCCGGTCTGCGGAAACTCATTCCCTGAGATAGGTGATCCTGAGACAACCACCAGAGGAGTGAGTCTCTGGTTTTCTGGTCCATTTGTATTTGGGGAGACAAATCTGCATAATCCCCATTCCACTGTTTGAGCATGCACAGTTGCAGTGGTCTTAAATGAATTCGAGCAAAGGGAACCACGTCCATTGCCGCAACCATTAGTCCTATTACCTCCATGCACTGAGCTACGGAGGGTTGAGGAATGGCATGAAGAACTCGACAAGTGTTCAAAAGTTTTAACTTCCTGACTTCCGTCAGAAAGATCTTCATTTCTACCGAGTCTATTATTGTTCCCAGGAAGGGAACCCTTGTGAACGGGGACAGAGAACTCTTTTCTATGTTTACTTTCCACCCGTGAGACCTTAGAAAGGCTAGCACAATGTCCATATGAGCCTTTGCTTTGTGAAAGGACGACGCTTGTATTAAGATGTCATCTAGGTAAGGTGCTACTGCAATGCCCCTTGGTCTTAGTACCGCTAGAAGGGACCCTAGCACCTTTGTGAAAATTCTGGGAGCAGTGGCCAATCCGAAGGGAAGGGCCACGAATTGGTAATGCTTGTCCAAAAAGGCGAACCTCAGGAACTGATGGTGATCTTTGTGGATAGGAATATGCAGGTACACATCCTTTAAGTCCACGGTAGTCATATATTGACCCTCCTGGATCATTGGTAAAATTGTCCGAATGGTTTCCATTTTGAATGATGGAACTCTGAGGAATTTGTTTAGGATTTTTAAATCCAGGATTGGCCTGAAAGTCCCTTCCTTTTTGGGAACTACAAACAGGTTTGAGTAAAAACCCAGTAAAAATCCAGTAAAAATCCTGAAATTGCGAAAGGAACGAAAATTAGACTTATTTTTAGCTTTGAAAGGTCTATCTTGTGGAAAGGCATGGCCCTTTCCCCCAGTGATATCTGAAATAATTTCTTTCAACTCTGGCCCGAATAGGGTCTTACCCTTGAATATTAAGCAATTTTGTTTTGGACGACACATCCGCCGACCAAGATTTTAGCCAAAGCGCTCTGCGCACCACGATTGCAAAACTAGAATTTTTCGCCGCTAATTTAGCTAACTGAAAAGCGGCATCTGTAATGAAGGAATTAGCCAATTTCAGGGCGTGAATTCTGTCCATGACTTCATCATAAGAAGTCTCCTTCTGGAGCGAGTTTTCTAGTTCCTCAAACCAAAAAGACGCTGCAGTGGTTACAGGAATAATGCAAGAAATTGGTTGAACAAGAAAACCTTGTTGAACAAAAATTTTCTTAAGTAAACCTTCTAATTTTTTATCCATAGGATCTTTGAAAGCGCAACTATCTTCTATTGGTATAGTCGTGCGCTTAGCTAGTGTTGAAACTGCCCCCTCTACCTTAGGGACCGTCTGCCACGCGTCCCTTCTGGGGTCAACAATGGGGAACATTTTCTTAAATATAGGGGGGGGGAACAAAAGGTACACCTGGTCTCTCCCACTCCCTAGTCACAATATCCGCCACCCTCTTAGGTATCCAAAACGCATCAGTGTGTACTGGGACCTCTAAGAATTTGTCCATTTTACACAATTTTTCTGGGACCACCAAAGGGTCACAATCATCAAGTGTAGCTAGGACCTCCTTAAGCAGGGCGCGGAGGTGTTCTAGCTTAAATTTAAATGCTATGGTATCAGGCTCTGCCTGCTGAGAAACTTTTCCTGTGTCAGAAATTTCTACCTCAGACAGGCCCTCCCTCACCGCCAAGTCAGATTGATGTGAGGGCACTACAGATAAATTATCCGCTGTATCTGCTTGCTCATCTTCTGCATTTAAAACTGAGCTATCACGCTTCCTTGGAAAAGCAGGCAGTTTGGATAAAAATGCTGCGAGAGAATTATCCATTACAGCTGCTAACTGTTGCAAAGTAATAGCAATTGGTGCGCTAGATGTACTGGGCATCGCTTCCGCGGGCATAGCTGGTGTTGACACAGAAGGAGAGGATAGCGAGCTATCCTCACTACCTTCAGCTAAAGAATCATCTTGGGCTACATCTTTAAGCGTGACTGTACGGTCCTTAAGCTGTTTGGACGCTATGGCACACTTCACACATAAATTTAATGGGGGAACCGCCTTGTCCTTTAAACATACAGAACAAAGGCTATCTGAAGGGTCAGACATGTTTGACAGACTTAGACAGAACTTCAATGCAATAAAAAATAATTTTGACAAAAACGTTACTGTGTCTTTAAATAATAAAAGTGCACACTTTATTACTAAAACATCAAAAAAACATCAAATAAACATCCGATTTTAATGAAATTTTCACCACAGTGTCTTAATGCTTTGAAAAGATTGCACACAATTTTTCAGACCAATTAACCCCTTAATGCCCAAACCGGAGCTAAGAACAGCAGTTAACCGGTTAAAAACACTACAGCACAATGCCACAGCCTCTACTGTGGCTTTTACCTTCCTTAGGGATTATTTGAGTAGGAAATAAGCCTCTCTGAAGTCCTTTCTGATGGCTCTGGACTCCCCACTTGAAGCTGCATGAACTGTCTAGCCAAAATAACTGCGCAATTGAGGCGCGAAAATGAGGCCTCCTCCCTCTTCATTCCAGAGTGGAGGGGCCTTTTAGACTAGATTAGGTGTCTAATTAAGTGCCAGGCGTAATATTAAACCCCATAAGTGTTTTAAAAGTCTCAAAAAACACCTTATTCATACTGAAACATGCTAATAAGCAATCGATTAAGCCCACAATAGTGTCAACCAGCATTGAGCCCTTACTTTAAGCCATCATTTTATACAGAGTCTGAGAAAAATGGCTTACCGATCCCTGAGGGGATTTCTGACAGTCTTCTAGCATTACTTGGTCTTGTTAGAAAAATGACTGATCATACCTGAAGCAGTTAAGCCTGCAAACTGTTCCCCCCAACTGAAGTTCTCTGGTATTCAACAGTCCTGCGTGGGAACAGCAATGGATTTTAGTTACTGGTGCTAAAATCATATTCCTCTCAGCAGAAATCTTCATCACTTTCTGCTTCAGAGTAAATAGTACAAGCCGGCACTATTTTAAAATAACAAACTCTTGATAGAAGAAATAAAAACTACAACTAACACCACATACTCTTTACGACCCCCGTGGAGGTGCTACTAGTTAGAGCGGCAAAGAGAATGACTGGGGGGGCGGAGCCTGAGGGGAGCTATGTGGACAGCTTTGCTGTGTGCTCTCTTTGCCACTTCCTGTAGGGATTGAGAATATCCCACAAGTAAGGATGAAGCCGTGGACCGGATACACCAATGTAGGAGAAAAATGTATTAACCCCTAAACCGCCGCACTCCCACCTCGCAAACACTATAATAAATGTTATTAACCCCTAATCTGCCCTCCCTAACATCGCCGCCACCTACCTACAATTATTAACCATTAATCTGCCGCCCCCAACGTCGCCGCTACTATAATTAAGTTATTAACCCCTAAACCTAAGTCTATTAACCCCTAAACCTAATTTTAGTGTTTTTTATTTTTTGTTATGTTAGGTTTTAGTATAAGGCAGCTTAGGATTTATTTTACAGGTACTTTTGTAATTATTTTAACTAGGTAGCTATTAAATAGTTATTAACTATTTAATAGCTATTGTACCTGGTTAAAATAAATACAAAGTTGCCTGTAAAATAAATATAAATCCTAAAATAGCTACAATGTAACTATTAGTTATATTGTAGCTATATTAGGGTTTATTTTATAGGTAAGTATTTAGTTTTAAATAGGATTAATTTATTTAATTATAGTAAATTTATTTAGATTTATTTAAATTATGTTTAAGTTAGGGGGGTGTTAGGGTTAGGGTTAGACTTAGGTTTAGGGGTTAATAACTTTATTATAGTAGCGGCGACGTTGGGGGCGGCAGATTAGGGGTTAATAATTGTAGGTAGGTGGCGGCGATGTTAGGGAGGCCAGATTAGGGGTTAATAAAATTTATGATAGTGTTTGCGAGGCAGGAGTGCGGTGGTTTAGGGGTTAATACATTTCATGTGGTCGGCACATGAAGGGTTAATAAGTGTAGGTATGTGGAGGCGACGTTGGGGGGGACAGATTAGGGGTTAATAAATATAATATAGGTGTCAGCGATGTTAGGGACAGCAGATTAGAGGTTCATAGCTATAATGTAGGTGGCGGCGGTGTCCGGAGTGGCAGATTAGGGGTTAATAATATAATGTAGGTGTCAGCGATAGCGGCAGATTAGGGGTTAATAAGTGTAATGTTAGGGGTGTTTAGACTCGGGGTACATGTTAGAGTGTTAGGTGTAGACTTAGAAAGTGTTTTCCCATAGGAAACAATGGGGCTGCGTTAGGAGCTGAACGCTGCTTTTTTGCAGGTGTTTTTTTTTCAGCCAGCTCAGTCCCATTGCATCCTATGGGGAAATCGTGCACAAGCATGTTTTTCCAGCTTACCGCTACTGTAGGCAACACTGGTATTGAGGGTTGAAGTGGAGCTAAATTTGGCTCAACGCTCACTTTTCTGAGGCTAACGCAGCCATTTAGAAAACTCGTAATACCAGCGTTGTCTTAAGGGTGCGCTGGAAAAAAAAGGCTCGTTAGCACCCCAAGTCTTTACCGACAAAACTCCAAATCTAGCCCTTTGTTATTTTGTCTAATGTTTTTTTTTTCGTTTTGGGGTGTTTTTTTTTTAGAATAGCCATTTTTTATTTTTATTTTTAATGGGCAGCAAAAGAGCTGAATGCCATTTTAAGGACAGTGCCCATAAAATGCCCTTTTCAGGGCAATGGGTAGATTAGGTTTTATTTTATTTTTATTTTGTGGGTTTGGGGTTGGGGGTTTGTATACTCTTAGGGGTGTTTTTTTTTCTTTTATAGAAAAAGAGCTGATTTCTTTAGGGCAATGCCCTTTTAAGGGCCCTTGGTAGTTTATTATAGATTAGGGTTTTTTACTTTGGGGTGTTTTTTTTTTTTTTTTTTTAAACAGGGTATTAGAATAGGAATAATTTTTATGGTTTTGGATAATTTGTTTGTTATTTTTTGTAATGGTAGTTTTTTTATTTTTTGGAATTTTAGGGTTTTTTATTTTTTGTTATGTTAGGTTTTAGTATAAGGCAGCTTAGGTTTTATTTCACAGGTAAGTTTGTATTTATTTTAACTAGGTAATAGTAAATAGTTAATAACTATTTACTAATTAGTCTACCTAGTTAAAATAAATACAAACTTACCTGTGAAATAAAACCTAAGCTAGCTACAATGTAACTATTAGTTATATTGTAGCTATCTTAGGTATGTATTTAGTTTTAAATAGGTATTATTTAGTTAATAATTGTAACTTTAGTTTAGCTCTGTTTTAATTATGTTAAAGTTAGGGGGTGTTAGGGTTAGGTTTAGGGTTAGGGGTTAATAGTTTAATTTAGGTTGTTGCAATGGGGGGGCTGGCGGTTTAGGGGTTAATCAGTTTATTTAGTGGTAGTAATGTGGGAGGCCAGAGGTTTAGGGGTTAATAGCTTTATTTAGTGGTGGCGATGTCGGGGAGTGGCGAAATAGGGGTTAATATCTTTATTATAGTGTGGACGATGTTGGGGTGCGGGGGAATAGGGCTTAATACATTTAGTATAGTGGCGACGATGTCAGGGAGCGGCGTAATAGGGATTAAAACATTTTCTTAGTGGCAGCGATGTCGGGAGCGGCAGATTAGGGGTTAATAACTTTAATATAGTATTTGCGATGCGGGAGGGCATCGGTTTAGGGGTTAATAGGTAGTTTATGGGTGTTAGTGTACTATGTAGCAGTTTAGTTATGAGTTTTATGTAACAGTTTTGTTGTTTAAAACTCATAACTACTGCTCTCAGATGGCGGTACGGAACTTGTCGTTATAGGGTGTAACGCAAGCTTTTTAGCCTCACTGCAAAACTTGTAATGGCTGCGCTATGGGAATCCCATGAAAAAAACGTAATTTTTTTGAGTTTTGGGACTGGCGTTTCATTACAGACTAAAAGGCTTGCGGTACAGCTATACCGACAAGACTCGTAATGGCTGCGTTGCTGTTTTAATGCTAAAATTAACATTTTTTCAGCATTAAAACACGAACGCAAAACTTGTAATCTACCTGTAAGTGATTGGATCCTGGGAACAGCCTGAGGTGCCAGAAAAGTCCCACAGTTGGATTCAGCAATATTTTTCACAGGGGGACGCAAAGTTAAATCCCTGCGTTTTCAGGACGGCATGAAACATTCTAATAACAGGAAGGGGTTAAATAAAAAGAAATAACAATAAAGGATTATAAATAAAATGCTACATAGATAATTTGGGGTAAAATGCAAGTGCCTTTAGTGCTACTGCAGAATAAACATTTCCATCAAATTTATCATTGCGTACGACATCAGTTAATTATGAGTTTTGCGTTATGAGGGGTGCGGTGCTAACTTGCACGTTATTGTCACTGCTCACTTTCCTACAGGTTTTTACAAACCCGGCGTTAAAAGGCAAGAAGTGAGCGTAGAGCAAAATTGTGCTCCATACTGCACTCCAATACCAGCGCTGCTTAAGTCAGCGGTGAGCTGGTTGTACGTGCTCGTGCACGATTTCCCCATAGACATCAATGGGGAGAGCTGGCTGAGAAAAAGTCTAACACCTGCAAAAAAGCAGCGTAAAGCTCCGTAACGCAGCCCCATTGATTCCTATTGGGAAACTAATTTTATGTTTACACCTAACACCCTAACATGAACCCCAAGTCTTAACACCCCTAATCTGCCGCCCCCGACATCGCCGACACCTACATTATATTTATTAACCCCTAATCTGCCGCTCCGGACATCACCAACACCTACATTATACTTATTAACCCCTAATCTGCTGCCCCCAACATCGCCGACACCTACATTATATTTATTAACCCCTAATCTCCCGCCCCCAATGTCGCCGCAACCTACCTACACTTGTTAACCCCTAAACCGCCACATTCCCGCATCGCAAACACTAGTTAAATATTATTAACCCCTAATCTGCCGTCCCCAATGTCGCCGCCACTATACTAAATTTATTAACCCCTAAACCGACGTACTTCCACCTTGCAAACATTAGTTAAATATTATTAACCCCTAATCTGCTGTCCCTAACATCACCACCACCTATCTACATTTATTAACCCCTAATCTACCGCCCCCAACGTCGCCGCCACTATACTAAATTTATTAACCCCTAAATCTAAGTCTAACCCTAACACCGTTGAGGATTAAGGTTGAGGATTGAGCTTGCATTTTATTGGCTGTTCTAATCAGCCAATAGAATACAAGCTCAATCCTATTGGCTGATTGGATCACCCAATAGGATTGCAGTTCAATCCTATTGGCTGATTGCATCAGCCAATAGGATTTTTTCAACCTTTATTTCGATTGGCTGATAGAATTCTATCATTTAAAGAAACCTTCATTCCAGAAGAAGTCGCCGATTGAAGAGGATGCTCCGCGCCGGATGTCTTGAAGATGGAGCCGCTCCGCGTCGGAAGGATGAAGATAGAAGATGCCGTCTGGATGAAGACTTCTGCCCATCTGGAGAACCATTCTACCGGCTTCGTTGAGGACATCTTGCCGCTTGGATGAAGACTTCTCCCAGCTTCGTTAAGGATGGATGTCGGCTCTTCAAAACTGTATGTGGATCTTCAGGGGTTAGTGTTAGGATTTTTTAAGGGTGTATTGGGTGGGTTTTATTTTTAAATTAGGGGTTTGGGCCGCAATAGAGCTAAATGCCCTATTAAGGGCAATGCCCATCCAAATGCCCTTTTCAGGGCAATGGGGAGCTTAGGTTTTTTTAGTTAGGGTTTTATTTGCGGGGTTGGTTGTGTGGGTGGTGGGTTTTATTGTTGGGGGGGTTGTTTGTATTTTTTTTTACAGGCAAAAGAGCTGATTTCTTTGGGGCAATGCCCTGCAAAAGGCCCTTTTAAGGGCTATTGGTAGTTTATTTTAGGCTAGGGTTTTTTTTTATTTTGGGTGGGCTTTTTTTATTTTGATAGGGCTATTAGATTAGGTGTAATTAGTTTAAAGATCTTGTAATTTGTTTTTTATTTTCTGTAATTTAGTGTTTTTTTGTAATTTAGCTAATTGTATTGAATTTAGTTAATTGTATTTAATTTAGGGAATTTATTTAATTGTAGGGTTAGGTTAGGTGTTAGTGTAAGACAGGTTAGGTTTTATTTTACAGGTCAATTTGTATTTATTTTAGCTAGGTAGTTATTAAATAGTTAATAACTATTTAGTAACTATTCTACCTAGTTAAAAAAAATACAAACTTGTCTGTGAAATAAAAATAAACCCTAAGCTAGATACAATGTAACTATTAGTTATATTGTAGCTATCTTAGGTTTATTTTATAGGTAAGAATTTAGTTTTAAATAGGAATTATTTAGGTAATGATAGTAAATTTTATTTAGATTTATTTTAATTATATTTAAGTTAGGGGGTGTTAGACTTAGATTTAAAGGTTAATAAATTTAGTATAGTGGCGGCGACGTTGGGGGCGGCAGATTAGGGGTTAATAAATGTAGGTAGGTGGCAGCTATATTAGGGGCGGCAGATTAGGGGTTAATAATATTTAACTAGTGTTTGTGAGGCGGGAGTGCGGCGGTTTAGGGGTTAATATGTTTATTCTAGTGGCAGCGATGTCCGGAGCAGCAGATTAGGGATAATAATTTTATTATAGTGTTTGCGATACGGCAGGGACTCGGTTTAGGGGTTAATAGGTAGTTTATGGGTGTTAGTGTACTTTTTAGCACTTTAGTTATGAGTTTTATGCTACAGCTTTGTAGTGTAAAACTCATAACTACTGACTTTAAAATGCGGTACGAATCTTGACGGGATATGGTGTACCACTAATTTTTTGGCCTCCCAGGACAAGCTCGTAATACCGGCGCTATGGAAGTCCCATAGAAAAAAGACTATACGCAATTTGCGTAAGTTGATTTGCGGTAAGGCCAAAAAAGTGTGCGGTGCCCCTAAATCTGTAAGACTCGTGATACCAGCGGTAGTAAAAAAGCAGTGTTATGAGGCTTAACGCTGCTTTTTTACTCATAACGCAAGACTCGTAATCTAGTCGAAAGTTATTCCAATATTCATTGCCATCTGAATCTAGCAAACATGCGGATGCACAGATTTAAAACCAAACTGCTTAAAAGGACGTTAAACACTAGATAAATGCCAGGTAGAATGATGCATTCAAAGAAAAGATTAGTCTGAGAATAACACGTAGATGTATTTTTTAAAGTTTCATTAGCTGTTTAAATAGTGACAAAATAAGTGTAAAGTTTTAGGAGGATATTTATCAAAGCCTTAACTATGCTTCATTAGCCGGCACCAATACTCTTGCCTAACATCGCCTAACATCGCGGCTGCAGACCTGAATATGATCTCCATATTTATAAAAAAAGCTGGCAAACAGCCGCGCACCAAGTACGGGGTGATGTTGTTGTTAACTAACAGTCATCGATCTTGCTGCTATTCGGCTTTTTACCAACTTTATTTATACCCTGTCACTAAACGCCGCCACTATACTAAAATGTTTAACCCCTATCCTGCTGCTCCCGGACCCCGCCGCCACTAAATAAAGTTATTAACCCCTATTCCGCCGCTCCTGGACCCCGCCGCCACTGAATAAAGTTATTAACCCCTATTCTGCTGCTCCCAGACCCCGCCGCCACTGAATAAAGTTATTAACCCCATCCCGCTGCTCCCGGACCCCGTCGCCACTAAATAAAGTTATTAACCCCTAAACCTCTGGCCTCCCACATTACTACCATTAACTAAACCTATTAACCCCTAAACCGCCAGCCCCCCACATCGCCATAAACTAAATTAAGCAATTAACCCCTAAACCTAACAACCCGCTAACTTTACATTAAAATTACAACATCTCTATCTTATAATAAATTAAAACTTACCTGTAGAATTAAAAGAAACTATATTAAACTATTAATTAACCTACCCTAACTATTATACTAAAATTACATTAAATTAGCAATTAAATTAACTTTATTAGAGATTAAAAAACCCTAACCCTACTCAAATTATTTAAATCTACAATTAAAAATTACTAAATTACAAATGAATGGATGAAGACTTCTTGCTGCCCGAATTAAGATTTCTTGCCGGCTGGATGGATCCTTCAAGCGGAACTTCAAGAACTGTGGATCGTCGGGGGTTAGTGTTAGGTTTATTTATGTTTAAATATTTTTATTAAGCTTTTTACAACATGAATACAACAGCATACAAATTGTAACATAAAGTAAATACACCAAAGCCCCTCTAAGTGGGGGTTAATTGGTATCATAAGTTCGTATTAATGTCTCTTAATATGGCAAAAGAGAAAAAAAAAAAAAGAAAAAAAAAGAGAAAGGAATAGAGAGGGAAAGGGAATTGCCCTGAAGTTTCAAAAATAAATCTGGAAAACACATGGGCAGAATAGGCCATATACATATAAAACAAAAAGAAAAAAAAGAAAAAATTTCAAACCAGGGGGGGAAATACATATTTTGTACCCACATCTAAGTTACATATATCACTTTCAAATATCTGACTTTACGAAGAGAAGAAACCAAAAAAAACACCCAAGAATTGTTTTATAAAAGCTACTTGGCCCTTCTCGAGCCATCACACCGCTGTTATTGTGTATATTTTCTTCTGATCCAACCCCTAAGTCTAGCATCTACACTGTATAGCATTCGTGTTATTCAGGACCCAATAGAACCACACCTTCTCGAATGACTCTCTGGTGTTCATGATCCATGAGGCAGATTCGTACATTCTAAATGTGTTATTTATTTTGTTTCTCACCTCCATCCATGATGGTTAACTTCTTTATTATAGTTTTTGAAACCTGTGTGTAATAAAGCTTGAGAAATATTAAGCTCTATCTCCTCCTCTAGAATCGAGCTAAGTAAAGTGGAGAGGGAGTGCCAGATCTATTTTACCCCATCACAATCCCACCACATATGTTTAAAGGTGCCTACGTTCCCACATCCTCTGTAACATAGGTTGGATGCAGCTTGTGACATATGGGAGGTTATGTTTGGTGTGAGATACCAACAAAATGCAATTTTGAGGGTATTCTCACGTACGTCTGCACTGATCAACCCTTTTCCAATGGAGCTAAATATATTCTCCAATGTATGTTTATCATAAGTGATGTTAATGTCATCTTCCCACCTACGCATTAGGGTTGTTTTAGGGGCATTGTTATCTTTCTGTATAGCTATATATAGAATAGAGATTGTATGCTTAGGCCTAGATGTTTGTGAGTACATGCTTTCCAGTGCCTTAGAGGGAAAAGTCCTAGCGTTGCCCATATATTTTCGGATGGAGGTGGACATCTCTAAGTATTGAAACCACCTCATCTCCAACGGGATCAGTTTGTCTTGAATCTGAGTGTAGGTCATAAGTGTGTTATTGAGTAAAGCGTCCGCTACTCTATACAGCCCTTTATTGGCCCATTTTTCTATAGTTGTATGAAGCTCTTGGGGCATAATTTTCCTAAGCAGAATCATCACTGATCTCGGAGGTAGTATAGTGTGGTGATCTCTTATCCATTTTTTGACTTGTCTGGTTGATGTATAAATTGGGGATCTATATATATATATATATGTGTATTACTTGTTTGGTCATTCCATAGTATGTCGTCTGCTTGTGGAAGTCCCTCTATCCCCGCTTCTAACATGGGCCAGACAATGTCCCTTTGTCTTCTCCCCATTAGTATTGTTTGTGAGATTCTGGCTGCCTTGTAGTAGTCAATCAGGTTTGGGACACCAACCCCTCCCAGAGTTTTATGCTGTGTCAGAACCAGTGAAGGGATTCTCGCTTTTTTGCTACCCCTAACGTAAGCTATTAATTCCTTTTGTAATGTAGACAGTTCTAAGGTCAGGATTAGTATAGGTAGTGTGCGAAATAGATAGAGTAAACGTGGGAAAACATTCATTTTGATTGCAGAAAGTCGGCCATACCAAGAAAAAGTATATCTCCTCCAACTCTGGAGGTCGTTTCTTATGGTTTTAAATAACGGTGTATAGTTATATTTATATAGTTGGTGATTTTGAGCTGTCAGTTGGATCCCCAGGTATCTAAGAGAATGTTTCACCCATTTAAACTCAAAGTTAAGCTCTATGGGGTTTTTTGTATGGGGGGGGGGGGGGTAAAGCTATTGGTAGTGCCTCACATTTCTCGAGGTTGATTTTATATCCCGATATCTGTGAAAACCGATCGAGGAGGTTGTACAAATTCGGGAGAGACAGCAGGGGTCTTGTAACGGTAACCAAAATATCATCCGCAAAGAGGGTGAGCTTGTAGTGTTAGGTTTATTTAAAGGGACACTGAACCCAAAAAATGTATTTCGTGATTCAGATAGAGCATGAAATTTTAAAGGACCAGTCAACACATTAGATTTGCATAATCAAAACATGCAAGATAACAAGACAATGCAATAGCACTTAGTCTGCACTTCAAATGAGTAGTAGATTTTTTTTATAACAAATTTCAAAGTTATGTATATTTCCACTCCCCTTGTACCATGTGATAGCAATCAGCCAATCACAAATGCATATACGTATAGTCTGTGAATTCTTGCACATGCTCAGTAGGATCTGGTGACTCAAAAAGTGTAAATATAAGACTGTGCACATTTTGTTTAATGAAGTAAATTGGAAAGTTGTTTAAAATTACATGCTGTATCTGAATCATGAAAATGTAATTTAACCTGAGTGTCCCTTTAAGTAATTTTCTAATTTGCTCCTATTATCAAATTTTCTTCATTCTCTTGGTATCTTTATTTGAAATGCAAGAATGTAAGTTTAGATGCCGGACCATTTTTGGTGAACAACCTGAGTTGTTCTTGCTGATTGGTGGATACATTTATCCACCAATCAAAAAGTGCTGGCCAGAGGTCTGAACCAAAAAAAAAAGCTTAGATGCATTCTTTTTCAAATAAAGATAGCAAGAGAACGGAGAAAAAAATAATTGGAGAGTTGCTTAAAGTTGCATGCTCTATCTGAATCGCGAAATAAAAAATTTGGGTTCAGTGTCCCTTTAAGGGTTTTTTGGGTGGGCTTCATTTTTAGAATAGGGTCTGGACAGGTAAAAGGGATAAATGCCCTTTTAATGGCAATGCCAATACAAATGCCCTTTTCAGGGCAATGGGGAGCTTAGATTTTTTAGATAGGCTTTTTATTTGGGGGGGTTGGGTAGGTGGGTGGTGGGTTTTACTGTTGGGGGTGTTTGTATTTATTTTTACAGGTAAAAGAACTGTTTTTTTGGGGGCAATGCCCCGCAAAAGGCCCTTTTAAGGCCCATTGGTAGTTAATTGTAGGCTAGGTTTTTTTTATTTTGGGGGGCTTTTTTATTTTGATAGTGCTATTAGATTAGGTGTAATTCATTTTTATTTTTGATACTGTGGTTTTTTTCTCTGTAATTTAGTGAGGGTTTTTGTAACTTAGCGTTATTTTTTTTTTTTGTAATTTTGTAATTTTTAATAGTAGATTTAAATAATTTGAGTAGGGTTAGGGTTTTTTAATATGTAATATAGTTAATTTAATTGCTAGTTTAATGTAATTTTAGTATAATAGTTAGGGTAGGTTAATTAATAGTTTAATATAGTTTCTTTTAATTCTACAGGTAAGTTTTAATTTATTATAAGATAGGGATGTTGTAATTTTAATGTAAATTTAGCGGGTTGTTAGGTTTAGGGGTTAATAGATTAATTTGGTTTATGGCGATGTGGGGGGCTGGCGGTTTAGGGGTTAATATGTTTAGTTAATGGTAGTGATGTGGGGGGCTGGCGGTTTAGGGGTTAATAGGTTTAGTTAATGGTAGTGATGTGGGGGACTGGCGGTTTAGGGGTAATAACTTTATTTAAGTTGTGGCGGGGTCCGGGAGTGGCGGGATAGGGGTTAATAACATTATGTAGGTGGCAGCGATGTCGGGGTGGCAGATTAGGGGTGTTTAGACTCGGGGCTTATGTTAGGGTGTTAAGTGTAAACGTTACTGGTTTTCTACCATAGAAATCAATGGGATATCTGGCAGCATCGAACATGAGCTTTCGCTGCTTTCAGACTCCCATTGATTCCTATGGCATCTGCGGCCTCCAGGGTGGCGGATTGAAAACCAGGTATGCTGGGCCGGAATAGCCGCGAGCGTACCTGTTAACTATTTGATAACTTTTAAAAAGTGTCAAATAGTGCCGAATGTGTATTCGGAACATCTGTAATGATGTAAGCATCGATCTGTGTCGGATTGAGACCGGCGGATCGTATGTTACGTCACAGATTTCAACTTTTGTCGGTCTGTAGGCTTTGATAACTAGGTTGAATCAAGCTCGCCACAATTACGCTGCGGAATTCCAGCGTATTTGTGGTTGATGACTTGATAAATATCCCCCTTAGTGTCTATAAAACAATGGGAGCTGCCATGTTGACAATTATAAATAGGTCACTAGAATGTGCAGCCAATGGCTGTGTGGAATATAACAGTGTTCTGCACTTTAATTTCTAACAGAAACTGAAAAGTTCACAATTTCAGAATGGAATTACAGGCAAAGGGGACAAAATAAATAATGAAAGTATATTGCAGAGTTTTTTTTTATTCATACGAATGATCATTTTATATTACCATCTAAAAGTGTTTAATGTCCATTTAATGTAAATGTTGTAACATTGTGTGCAAGATGATCTGTCATAAATATATTAATAGCACTGGGGTGACAGCTTAAGCACATTTCTTTTGTCCTCTAGTCACATGTGAGATTATAATCTTTCCGCTGCAAATGACCTTTGTATTACATAGGCCTTTAGAATATGCACTCATTTCTCTACCCACATGCAGATTATGAATATTTTCTTCAGACTTATGATACTATAGAATTATTGTGAGGCATTGAAGCTTAGATCATTCTAAATTCATGTTAAAATAGAAGAGGTTTGCTAAAAACGTCACCATATAAATAGAAATCTATATTTATTCTCTGTTAATGCTTAGAGGAAATCATGTGAACTTTCTCAGCTTTTAGTAAAACTGTAACTTTTACACAGATGCTTCTGGGAAATAGTCATCTATCACATTTTTGATCCTATCTTTTGACTTAGTGGATTGTGGAATAACAATCTTAATGCAAAACTATACAGAACTTTTTAGGTTAAATTTATACCACACAAATACTTAGTCACATTTAATTCAAACATATATTTGATAAACAATTGCATTTATATTTTCTAATACAAGTTTTATTCTAGTCAGTCAAATAATACACCATGTGGAATGAAGGGAAATGGATTGAAAAATGCTCCCCCCTATATCTCAGACCTTGTCTCCAGATTCTCTCCTTCCCGTCTGCTCCGCTCTGCTCACAACCTCCTACTCTCCTCCTCTATTGTTACTTCCTCACATTCCTGTATACAGGACTTCTCCAGACTGGCTCCCATCTTGTGGAACTCTGCCTCGCTCCACAAGACTCTCCCCTAGTTTTGAAAGCTTCAAGCGCTCCCTAAAGACTCTACTGTTCAGGGATGCATACAACCTACATTAACGTTTCCTAATACCAGTTCCTCTCCTCCATTACTATCTTCCATGAACCCCCTTAGCATGTAAGCCGAGAGCCCAACTGTTTGCAGGTCACCTTCATAAGAGCTGACTACAACACTGCGACTCTCGGCCGGGCCCTCTACCCATTTGATCACTATAAATGTTACCTTGTATGCCGCCTATGTTTATAGCGCTGCAGAATCTGTTGGTGATCTACAAATAACCAATAATAATAATACTATCACTTACCCAACTGTGAAGACACCTCTATGAGAGAAAGCACACCTAGGTCATTGCTTACATAACCTAATTCAAATTCCAAGTTAAGCTCAATATCATATTTTATGGAATGTTTTCTTAATAACTTTAATGCTCCTTCAAGTGTACAATGAGGTGCTATCCCCCCCTCATGTCTTATCCGTGTAAACAATAATAATACATATAATTCCTACCTGAAGTTGTCTTCACTTCATTGGTGTTATTTCTTAGCCCAACAAATGAGAACTGATAAAGTCTCCAAGATCTGATGTCTCCCACATCAACCGAACTGCTTTTCCACTGATAAATAATTTCTTCCTTAGGATATCCATCTTCAATGCAATAAAAACAAAGCTTCAAGGGATAGTAAACACCAAAAATGTTATTGTTTAAAAAAGATTGATAATCCCTTTATTTACCATTCTCCAGTTTTGCATAACCAACACGGTTATAGAAATATACTTTTTACCTCTGTAATTACCTTGTATCTAAGCTTTTGCTGACTGCCTCCTTATCTCAGATCTTTTGACAGACTTGCATTTCAGGCAATTAGTGCTGACTCTTAAATAACTTCATGTGCCTGAGCACAATGCTATCATATGTTATATGAAACATGTGAACTAACGCCCTCTAGCTGTGAAAAACTGTCAAATGCATTAAAATTAGAAGCAGCCGTCAAGGACTTAGAAATTAGCATATGAGCCTACCTAGGTTTAGCTTTCAACTAAAAATAACAATAGAACAAAGCAAATTTGATAATAAAAGTAAATAAGAAAGCTGTTTAAAATGACATGCCCTATCTGAATCGTGAAAGTTTAATTTGGACTTTACTGTCCCTTTTAGAGTCACTTGAGGTTCTTCTATTTATTGTACAATAAACAGATTTTTTTCTAAGTTCATATGGGCCGAATTATCAAGCTCTGAATGCTCCATAACTTGTCCGCTTGCTATAGGATCGGGCTGATTGACACCTCCTGCTAGCAAATCTGTAGGGGGCGGCATTGCACAAGCAGTTCACAAGAACTGCTTGTGCAATGATAAATGCACAATAGCGTGCATAGGCCTATGATTAAGTGCCACTAGGGGGCGCGAAGCGCGTCAGGCCGTTTGACCTTTTTTTCTGTGTGTCTACCATTCATATGGATTTTTTGTATTTTATTTAAGCCCAATAAAGGACTGTTTTTTTACTTCTTCACGCACCCGTAATGCCTGCACTTCTTTTGTTTTGTATTACTGACAGAGGGTTAATCGCCCGCAGCTACGGCACTCCGCTCTGACAGCCTCTGGATTGGATAACATTTACCCTTGAAGCTCTAGTTTCGGTTCCGGTCTCATGCAGCCGCACAGCATGAACTCAGTTTGTCTGTTCGTACCCTTACCAGTATACCCTGGCTATAACAATATTTCATGAGTTTATCTGAGTCAAATAACAAGCCTGATAACGTTAAAAAGCCCAAATGTATACAAACTATCAGCTATATTACTATCAAGTGTTACACTGTGTATTCAGACTCTACTTTTGTTTAATTAAACAGCAGTGTACCGTTAATAAATAATGTCACTGTGTCTGTCATTATCTTATTGCTGGTTTTGGATTGTTTAGCAAAATGGTTAATCTGGAATGGCTCTGTAACCAAGGATGCAGGAAAATCGTGGTGTACCTGTATATGTGAAGGGATAGATAGATAGATAGATAGATAGATAGATAGATAGATAGATAGATAGATAGAGCTATAGGAACCAAACTGGTTATTATTTATATGTGTATTATCATTAAGAAAATAAAATTTGATTTAAATTTGATATAAAATTAAAATAACTAAAATAATGAGATCTACTTAAAAAAATTGATATTTTA
Organism: Bombina bombina; assembly: GCF_027579735.1. NCBI lineage: Eukaryota > Metazoa > Chordata > Amphibia > Anura > Bombinatoridae > Bombina > Bombina bombina. Next base: position 60,003,040 of record NC_069505.1, on the reverse strand, counting down.
GCAGGTAAATCCAATGAGAATTAATTCCAATAAAGAAATGACTGAGGTCAAATAAAATAAATAAATAAATAAATATGTTAGATTTTATTATTTAATTTAATTTAAATACCGTGGACTAAATAAATGTTGTTTTAGCCACTAGTAAAATGAAATTCAAATCTAAAAAGCTAAAAATATTATAAAAAATATATATAAATTGGAAACTATTAGAAACCAAAAAAGAAAAAAGCTAAAAAAGCTAAAATGATGGCGAGTGTAGGACTCACTGTACACTTGTTGTAGTCAATGATTGTTGAAAACAGCACTTATGTAATGAGTTCAAATGCTTAAAAGTTTAAAGTTTATTATGTAAGATAAATAAACAAAAAAGAACTCAGACATAAAACTCACAATAAACAAGGCATTTTTTCTAAGTTTGGGCTTACTGACTTAGTCTAACTCGTAGAAAGTATGAAAAAGTCAGATCCCAGATTGTGGAAAAAAAACGAGAAATTACAATACAATGGGGAGGTAAAATCTGTGAGAAAAAAATGTGATAAAAATGCTCTAAGAGTGGGTGTAAAAATTAGTGAATGGATAATGTGGCCTTAATTTTGCTGAACTAGTCTAAGTACTCCAACATTAGGGCAGGTAAACCCTAAAATAAATGCCTTTAATTTATGCTTGAAAAAAATATAAAAATTGCATAAAACAACAGTGTCTCATCTATTGAGGTAAAAAAGCATGATCAGCTTAAAATTTGCCAAAGCGTCACAGCGAGAGATTTTTTTTAAAATATATAATAATAAATATTAAAATTCAAATATGGCAGTGTAAATATTAATGGGTTGGTGTAATCAAGAGAAATACTACAGATCTATAAAGGAGAATTACTTATCTGTATATCTGTGTTGGGGTATAAAGTTGAAGAGCCAAAAAACTCTGTCTCTGACGAAGTGGGCATAGGACCGCAAGAACAAGTGACGTCACTTCCAGTTTTCGCATTGGGTCCACTTCCATTTTCACTGAAACCAAACATGCGGGCGTGTTTTTTGACTCTTCCACTTTATACACCAACGCAGATATACAGATAAGTAATTCTCCTTTATAGATCTGTAGTATTTCTCTCGATTTGTGATATCCCTTTAAGGGCTATCCCCTCCCAGCTTATTCTCCTCCCTTTATAAGGCGGCAATCTACTATCATTCCTTGCCTGAAAATTGAAGTGTCTTGTTTGCTAACACTTGTTAGCTTCTAGTTTTCATCCTTCAGGTCATACCTCGACAAGTTCAATACTTGTATCTCTAAGGATTCATTGGATTCAACTACAGTCCTTTTTGAACTTTCTATTTTTGAACCTTATCACTACACCACCGGATCTTCTTTCTCCGCGTCCCGGAACTAAGCCGCACACACACACAGCCTCTGACCGCTAACGGCTGTGATCTTTCAGAGCTCCTCTTCAAAGTGGTTGGGTATTGTATACTACACAAGTTAACAACTGGGAACAATTATATGCTTATGCTTGTCATACTTACCTTTGTCAATACGCATATTTAATTCATATGTCCGAACCTGCTTTGAACATTCATTATCTCTCATACAGCAGTACCTGTTACCAAACTCAGTATCGTATCTCAGCTTGCTATAATTCTTACTTAAAGATTAACCTAACATATACTGAATTACTTGGATTGTGTGATTTGACTGGATTTGTATATATTTTAGTTTGAGTGTGTGTGTGCGTGAAGACAGGAAGTGGAATTCATTAAGTCTTTTCTCTGAACCTGAGATTATCATATGTATTACTGCACAAGCATTCTACCTATACAGATATTAACTCCAATCTGAATATTTACTTATGGTCTGTAATAAGATTTCATAATAATTCGCTCACATTGCCTATGCAGATAATTCAAAACTTCATTTTCTGCTTAGATCATAAAAGAGCAACACAACCTTTATTTTATATCAAGTTACAGAATCTTATTAACAAAGTCTTTAATTTAAGACATAACACGATTACACCAACCCATTAATATTTACACTGCCATCTTTGAATTTTAACATGTATTATTATTATTATATATAATAAAAAAAATTCTCTCGCTGTGACGCTTTGGCAAATTTTAAGCTGATCATGCTTTTTTACCTCAATAGATGAGACCCTGATGTTTTATGCAATTTTTATATTTTTTTCCAAGCATAAATTAAAGGCATTTATTTTAGGGTTTACCTGCCCTAATGTTGGAGTACTTAGACTAGTTCAGCAAAATTAACGCCACATCATCCATTAAACCTTTCAACTATTTTACAAAAAAATATTAATATTTATATGAATAATTTTATCAGATAGTGTATATAAGAAAGTAACAATTTATTTAATATATTTATGTTGTGTTTGGTGCACATTATTTTTAACTCTTACAGTTTACGCTAGGTCTCCACTTTTTGTAGTATGCGTGCAAGTTAGCACGGTCAAGATATTGCTTAGCACAGCTCTTGCTAACAATAGGACGCAACTTGTAATCTAGCTCAATATTTTTCTCAATTTGTTTACTGTTAATGAATAATAGTATTTATAAAACAACCAAGAAAAATAAAGTTTAATAAGTTCCATGTAACATAAGGAACAAATAAGTAGGGATGGGAGAATGTTTTGCAACATTCAACTAATTTTTAAATATTTTTTTGTTCGAATGGAATTCCGAATGTTCATATAATGTTCATAACTTTAAAAAACGTTTAAAAATATTTGTTTGAATAATTTAATGTTTAGCTATGTATTTTTTTAATCAAATGAAAAATTATTATTAGCATTCGATTTCGAATAAGTATTATGCAAATCAAAATTTTAACATTCAATTTAGAAATTATCAGGTAGATTATAAATTTTTGTCGGTAAGGCTTGTGTTGCTAACGAGCCTTTTTTTTAACGCTCCCTTAAGACAACGCTGGTATTACAGGTTTTTTTAAACCCGGCGTTAGCCGCAAAAAGGTGAGCGTAGAGCAAAATTTAGCTCCACATCTCACCTCAATACCAGCGTTGCTTACGGTAGCGGTAAGCTGGCTAAACGTGCTCGTGCACGATTTCCCCATAGGAAACAATGGGGCTGAGCCGGCTGAAAAAAACCTAACACCTGCAAAAAAGCAGCGTTCAGCTCCTAACGCAGCCCCATTGTTTCCTATGGGGAAAGGAATTTTATGTCTACACCTAACACCTTAACATGAACCCCGAGTCTAAACACCCCTAATCTTACACTTATTAACCCTAATCTGCCGCCCCCGACATTGCCGACACCTGCATTATATTATTAACCCCTAATCTGCCGCTCCGGACACCGTCGCCACCTACATTATACTTATGTAACCTTAATCTGCTGCCTCCAACATCGCCACCAGCTACATTATATTTATTAACCCCTAATCTGCCACCCCCAATGTCGCCACAACCTAACTACATTTATTAACCCCTAATCTGCCGCTCCGGACACCGCCGCCACCTACATTATAGTTATGAACCCCTAATCTGCTGCCCCCAACATCACCGACACCCACATTAGATTTATTAACCCCTAATCTGCCCCCCAACTTTGCTGCAACTATATTAAATGTATTAATCCCTAATCTACCGCCGCCAACTTCGTCGCCACTATAATAAAGTTATTAACCCCTAAACCTAAGTCTAACCCTAACACCCCCCTAATTTAAATATAATTTTAAAAAAAAAAAAATTACTACAATTAAATAAATTATTCCTATTTAAAACTAAATACTTACCTATAAAATAAACCATAAGATAGCTACAATATAACTAATCGTTACATTGTAGCTATTTTAGGATTTATTTTTATTTTAAACTAATTACACCTACTCTAATCCCCCTAATAAAATAAAAAAGCCCCACAAAATAATAAAAATCCCTACCCTATACTAAATTACAAATAGCCCTTAAAAGGGCCTTTTGCGGGGCATTGCCCCAAAGTAATCAGCTCTTTTACCTGTAAAATAAAATACAATACCCCCCCAACATTAAAACCCCCTTAATAAAACCTAACACTACCCCCTTGAAGATCACCCTACCTTGAGCCGTCTTCACCCAGCCGGGCACAAATGGACCTCCAGACCGGCAGAAGTCTTCATCCGATCTGGGCAGAAGAGGACCTCCAGACCGGCAGAAGTCTTCATCCAGGCAGCATCTTCTATCTTCATCCATCCGGAGCGGAGCGGGTCCATCTTCAATTCAGCCGACGCGGAGCATCCTCTTCAAACGAAGTCCAAGCGAAGAATGAAGGTTCCTTTAAGTGACGTCATCCAAGATGGCGTCCCTTGAATTCCGATTGGCTGATAGGATTCTATCAGCCAATCGGAATTAAGGTAGGAAGTTCAATCCTATTGGCTGTTCCAATCAGCCAATAGAATGTAACCTCAATCTTATTGGCTGATTGAATCAGCCAATTGGATTTTTCCTACCTTAATTCCGATTGGCGGATAGAATCCTATCAGCCAATCGGAATTCAAGGGACGCCATCTTGGATGACGTCATTTAAAGGAACCTTCATTCTTCACTTGAACTTCGTTTGAAGAGGATGCTCTGCGTCGGGTGGATTGAAGATGGACCTGCTCCGCTCCAGATGGATGAAGATAGAAGATGCCGCCTGGATAAAGACCTCTGCCGGTCTGGAGGTCCTCTTCTGCCCGGATCGGATGAAGACTTCTGCCAGTCTGGAGGTCCACTTGTGCCCGGCTGGGTGAAGACGGCTCAAGGTAGGGTGATCTTAAAGGGGGTAGTGTTTGATTTTATTAAGGGGGTATTGGGTGGGTTTTAGAGTAGGGTTGGGTGTGTGGGTGATGGGTTTTAATGTTGGGGGGTATTGTTGTTTTTTTACAGGTAAAAGAGCTGATTACTTTGGTGCAATGCCCCGCAAAAGGCCCTTTTAAGGGCTATTTGTAATTTAGTATAGGGTAGGGATTTTTATTATTTTGGGGGGCTTTTTTATTTTATTAGGGGGATTAGAGTAGGTGTAATTAGTTTAAAAAAAAATAATTATTTTTTTATTTTCTGTAATTTAGTGTTTGTTGTTTTTCATACTTTAGTTTATTTAATTTAATTGTTATTAATTGTAGGTAGTTTAGGTAATTTATTTAATGATAGTGTAGTGTTAGGTGTAATTGTAACTTAGGTTAGGATTTATTTTACAGGTAAATTTGTACTTATTTTAGCTAGGTAGTTATTAAATAGTTAATTACTATTTAATAACTATTGTACCTAGTTAAAATAAATACAAAGTTGCCTGTAAAATAAAAATAAACCCTAAACTAGATACAATGTAACTATTAGTCATATTGTAGCTATCTTATGGTTTATTTTATAGGTAAGTATTTAGTTTTCAATAGGAATAATTTATTTAAATGTAGTTATTTTATTTAGATTTACCGGTATTTAAATTATATTTAAGTTAGGGGGTGTTAGGGTTAGGGTTAGACTTAGTTTTAGGGGTTAATACCTTAAATATAGTAGCGGCGACGTTGGGGGTGGCAGATTAGGGGTTAATAAATGTAGGTAGGTGTCGGCGATGTTAGGGACGGAAGATTAGGGGTTAATAAAATGTAACTAGTGTTTGCAAGGCGGGAGTGTGGCGGTTTAGGGATTAATATATTTATTAAAGTGGGGGCGATGTCTGGTCGGCAGATTAGGGGTTAAACTTTTTATTAAAGTGTTTCCGATGTGGGGGGGCTCGGTTTAGGGGATAATAGGTAGTTTATGGGTGTTAGTGTACTTTTTAGCACTTTAGTTATGAGTTTTATGTTACGGCGTTAGCCCATAAAACTCTTAACTACTGACTTTTAAATGCGGTAGGAGTCTTGACAGGAAAGGGTGTACCGCTCACTTTTTCCAAGACTCGTAATACCGGCGTTATGCAAGTCCCATTGAAAAGATAGGATACGCAATTGACGTAAGGGGATTTGCGGTAAGCTCGAGGCGCGTAAAAAAAGTGAGTCCTGACTCGTAATACCAGTGGGCGTTAAAACGCAGCATTGGGACCTCTCAATGCTGCTTTTTAAGGCTAACGCAAGACTCGTAATCTAGGCGAATATTTCTAATCTACAGCTTTCTTTTAAAAATGTAATATTTGAGTTTTAAAAGCTAATTGGAAATAATACAATTACATTTTGATTTCAAATGCTCATAACAGATTGAATTTACACATTCGAAATTCTAATGTGCATATTCAATCTATTATGAACATTCAAAATCGAAAACAACATTTAAAATTGAGTGACATTAGAAAACCAGAAATAACATTCCATTCTTGAATTTTAAAGTGATTGTCTAGTCAAAATGACACTTTCATGATTCAGATAGAGCATGCAATTTTAAGCAACGTTCTAATTTACTCCTATTATCAATATTTCTTCATTCTCTTGATATCTTTATTTGAAAAAGCAAGACATTTTTGGTTCAGAACCTTGGTAGCGCTTTCTGATTGATGTCTAAATGTAGCCACTAATCAGCAAACGCTACCCAGGTGCTGAACCAAAAATGGGCTGACTCCTAAGTTTACATTCTTGCTTTTTTAAATAAAGATATCAAGAGAATGAAGAAAAATTATTAGGAATAAATTAGAAAGTTGCTTAAAATTGCTGCTCTGAATCATGAAAGTTTAATATTGACTGGACTATCCCTTTAAAGAATATTCGTTCTTATGAACAGTAGATAACATTTCTTTATTTGGAGACACACAATATAAAAGAACATACTTACAGCTGGAGAATTGAAGAGGACAAGAATGCTCATCCATTGGAAAGTTATAAAGCTGCAACTGGCACTCAGCATCAATTGTAAGCCTAGAAAGGAAACATATTTAAAATGAACACTAAAATAGTTGCAGCTTACCGACTTTTAAGCATCATATTTGTAGCACATAAAGGGCACTAATCATTAAAGGGACACTGAACCCAAAAAATTTTCTTTCGTGATTCAGATAGAGCATGCAATTTTAAGCAACTTTCTAATTTACTCCTATTATCACATTTTCTTTATTCTCTTGGTATCTTTATTTGAAATGCAAGAATGTAAGTTTAGATGCCGGCCCATTTTTGGTGAACAACCTAGGTTGTCCTTGCTGATTGGTGGATAAATTCATCCACCAATCAAAACATTGCTGTCCAGAGTTCTGAACCAAGAAAAAAGCTTAGATGCCTTCTTTTTCAAATAAAGATAGCAAGAGAACAAAGAAACATTGATAATAGGAGTAAATTAGAAAGTTGGTTAATATTGCATGCTCTATCTGAATCGCGAAAGAAAAAATTTGGGTTCAGTGTCCCTTTAAGCTGTTTATACCCTACTGATGTCAGCTCACATGATCCTGCAACTCTAGTTAAAAAGATGTGGTCTTAAAGGGACATTCCAGCCACAATTGGAATCTACATGGATGCATTTCAGCTTTGAACAGAAGCATTTTTGTATTATACATGTAATAGCAAAAATGCTTCTAATAAAAGTTATCACTGTTTCAAAAGTGTATTTAGGTATGCACTGTGCACCAGCATTTTAAACACAGCACTTGCTCAGAGAGCCTAAGGTGCTTGTACCATCTGGTAATTACTCAATTTATTAATTGGTGACATGATACAAGCCCCACTGATGCTCTGAGCAGCTGCAGTATTTAAAATGCTGGTGCACTGAGAATATCTTTTTATGCTTCATATGCACGTGCAGAGAAAAATGCTAACACTAAAACAGTGATCATTTTTTACAAGAAGCACTTTTGCCAATACATTGTATATTGCAAATATGTTTCTGTTAAAATATGTAATTAATCTACGTATGTGCATTAAAATTTTGACCAGAATGTCTCTAAGGTTGCGGAGTAAAATCATCCAGAACAGATCTGTCCGGGTTGATAAACAATCTTTGTTCTTGCACAAAAGCTTGCTTGAGAGCAGGGGACGCAGCTGGACAAGCAACATGGACAAGTTCCTGGCTGGGGACCTTGTTCACCTAAAGTATGTAATTGCGTATTTAACAACACTTGAACAGCTACTGGTGGTATTGATTTTTAATTGATTTTAATGTATTAAAGTGTATTTCCTGACAAGTGTGTTATATTAATTGGATTTTCTATAAGCACACTTTAAATATATCTGTACTATTATTTTAAGATTGTTTAAAAGGGGAACAATCCTTTTTAGGTAGCAAGATTAATACTTCTGTGGTTATAAAAAAATATTTTTGTGTTGTTGTATTTCTACCTACAATATGATTAATGGGCACAAAAGATTAAATATCATTATTAAATTGATATAGGACACAATACAGGTATAAAATCCTTTACCCAAATTGTTTGGGACCAGAAAAGGTTTGGATTTTGGAATAGTTTGCATTTCTGAATATTTATATATTTGAATCTGTAAAATGGGACAGTTTGGAGAGGGGTTGAGACCAAGGGGCTGATTTATCAAGCTCCGTATGGAGTCTGATGCCCCTTGTTTCTGGGAGCCTTCAGGCTCGCCGGAAACAGAAGTTATGAATCAGCGGTCTAAAGGCCACTGCTCCATAACCTGTCCGCCTGCTCTGAGGCTGCGGACAGAAATCAACCCGATTGGCTGCGAATCTGCAGGGGACAGCATTGCACCAGCAGTTTACGAGAACTGCTGGTGCAATGATAAATACGCTGTCAGCATTTATCGATGTGCAGCGGACATGATAAGCTACATCGTATCATGTCTGCTCGCACTATGTTAAATATACCCCAAGGAGTAGATTTATGAACCAGCGGATGCTGCTGATTCTGTGCGAGCCTTCTGGCTCACCAGGAACATAAGTTAAGAAGCAGAGGTCATAAGAGCGCTGCTCCTTAACTCATCTGCCACTTCTGAGGTGCCGGACTGCAATCATCCTGATCGGATATGATCGGGATGATTGACACCACCTGCTAGCGGCCAACTGGCCGCGAATGTGCAGGGGACGGCATTGCACAAGCATTTCACCACAAATGCTTATATATATATATATATATATATATATATATATATATATATATATATATATATATATATATATATATATATAGTTGAAATATTGTTGTACACACAGTACCATCAGAAAGATAATACAGTACTATAATCAGAATGGTACTAATTGTTGTTTTAAATAAATATAGGGTAGTAGTTTTATTTTAGAACACAAAAAACAAACCAAAGACAGCGAGAAAAGATTGTAACTTACTGGTGCTGAAGACAAATGGTATATTTTTAATAATTTTATTTTAAAAAATGGAAATGAAAAAGTGTGAAATTTGGAATAGTTCTAGATTTTGGAATTTCAGATATATACTTGTACCAGATTATTTTTCAGTGTCTTATATTAGGCATCATATGACTCAAGTATAGGATCAATAAACTATAAACCAATGAGAATTTAACAAAACATAAAAAGATATATGTTTAATTTCTTCCTCATAGCAGCTAACTTAAAGGGCCAGTAAACCTCAAAAATAATGTTATATAATTCTTCACATAGTGCAGAATTATATAACATTATATTAGCCTTATCTTTATAAAACCTAATATTCCCTTTGATTTTTTTTAAAAAATGACAGTTTTTTACACCCGCTCTCTGTGCTCTTCTGAGCGGGTCTGTTTTTATCACACAGCGCATCGGGCCAGCTGTATAGTCACAGCCCGGCCCGACCGCGCCATTATACTCAGTGCAGCTCGCTTCCGCTGTCAGACAGAGCAGGAGCGAGCTGCACTGAGTAGATTATACAAACACGACAAGCTTTTAAAAAAACTATTTTTTGTATTTTACTCAGACATATTATTTAGCATATTGATCATTATTTCTTCTACATACCAGATGATACCGCATTACAAGATAATACTAAAATAAATTAGGTAAAAGAAGTTTAAAGGGACCCGCCCTGTCAAGGTCAAAGACCCTGATGCGGTCTAAGACGGTACCTAGGTGAACTAATTGTTCCTCCCAGGTATCACTGTTGATCACAAATATTTGACTGTTCTAGTTGTGTGTTCCAACAAAAGCTTTACTTAGGAAGAAAGAAAACCAAGATGACGATCATTAAAAAAAATCTATAATTTGTAACTTTGGAAAAATTATTAAATCTACATTTAGTAGTCAATAAATTTTGCTTCATTAAGAACATAACTTTTTTTTAGAAAACATAAATTTGCATATGTAACGTAACACTACATAGAAAACCAGGGATTTTAACTATATTTCAGATAGATTACGAGTTATGCGCGCTATAGGGAAATGAATGAACACAACAAAAGTTGCGTTATTTAACCCTCTATAGCGCTGCCATTACAAGTTTTCAAACAGCCGGCTTGTGCATGCAATATGGTTGCATTGAGCTCCATACCACACACAATACAAGCGCTGGGACGCTTTCCCCATAGACATCAGTGGGGAGAGCGGGTCAGTAAAAAGCCTAAAACCTGCAATCGAAAAGCTCCGTAATGCAGCCCCATTGATGTCTAAGGGTAAAATAAAAGTCATCCAATAGAATGAGAGCTGCTTAAATCCTATTGGCCGATTTGAGAACAACCAATAAGAATTAGCAGCTCTAATTCCTATTGGCAGATTCAAATTTTTCAGCCAATAGGAATGCAAGTGGATCGTCTTTGGGTTAGTGTTATTTTTTTTTTTAAGGTTTTTTTGGGTGGTTTTTTTTTTTGATTAGGGTTTGGGCAGCAAAAGAGCTAAATGCCCTTTTAAGGGCAATGCCTATACAAATGCCCTTTTCAGGGCAATGGGTAGATTAGAGAGTGGGGGGGTCTGTATTTTTTTCAGGGAAAAAAGCTGATATCTTTGGGAAAATGCCCCACAAAGGTCCCTTTTAAGGGCTATTGGTAGTTTATTGTAGGCTAGTTTTTTTTTTATTTTGGTTGGCTTTTTATTTTGATAGGGCTATTAGATTAGGTGTAATTCTTTTTTATTTTGGAAAATTTTGTTTGCTATTTTTCGTAATTTAGTGTTTGTTATTTTTTGCAATTTAGTCTTTTTTATTTTTTGTAATTAGATACTTTGTTATTTTTAGAGTAGTGTTAGGATTTTTTTAACGTGTAGTTTAGTTTTATTTAATTGGTAGTTAGTTTAATAATTATATTAGTTTAATTGTTAGTTTAAACATAGTTTTTTTAATTTGACGGTTAAGTTTTAATTTAATTTAATTTAAGATAGGGAAATTGTAATTTTAATATAATGTTAGGGGGGCGTTAGGTTTAGGGGTTACTAGTTTAATTTAGTTTATTGCAATGTGGGGGCTTTCGGGTTAGAGGTTAATAGTTTACTTTAGTATATTTCATTGTGGGGGCTTGCGGTTTAGGGGTTAATAGGTTTATTATAGTGGCGGCAGTGTAGGGCTTAATAACTTTAGTACAGTGGGGGCGATGTGGGCGGACGGCAGATTAGGGGTTAATAATATTTAAATAGTGTTTGCAATGTGGTTTTAGGGGTTAATAACTTTATTATAGTAGTGACGATGTCGGGGAGCGGCGGAATAGAGGTTAATAATTATTTTTAGTGCCGGCGATGTTGGGAGCAGCTGACTAGGGGTTAATAAAGGGACAGTCAAGCCCCAAAAAAACTTTCATGTTTCAACTAGGGCATGTAATTTTAAAAAACTTTCCAATTTACTTTTATCACTAATTTTGCTTTGTTCTCTTGGTATTCTTAGTTGAAAGCTAAACCTAGGAGGTTCATATGCTAATTTCTTAGACCTTGAGGGCCGCCTCTAATCTAAATGCATTGTGATCGTTTTTCACCACTAGAGGGCATTAGTTCCCGTGTTTCATATAGATAACATTGAGCTCATGCACGTGAATTTACCATGGAGACAGCTCTGATTGGCTAAAATGCAAGTCTGTCAAAAGAAATTAAATAAGGGGGCAGTCTGTTGAGGCTTAGATACAAGGTAATTACAGAGGTAAAACGTGTATTTTTATAACAGTGTTGGTTATGCAAAACTGGGGAATTGGTAAACAACAGAAATTCTGGTGTTGACTGTCATGTTTAATATAGTATTTGCAATACGGGAGGGCATCGGTTTAGGGGTTAATAGGTAGTTTATGGGTGTTTAGTGTACTTTGTAGCAGTTTAGTTATGAGTTTTATGTAACAGTTTTGTTGCATAAAACTCATAACTACTGCTTTTAGTTTGAGGAATGGAGCTTGTCGGTATAGGCGGCAACGCTAGCTTTTTAGCCTCACCGCAAAACTCGTAATGGCTACTCTATGGAAGTTCCATGAAAAAAAACGTAATTTTGATGTGTGCAGGACTGACGTTGTTGCATTACAGGCTAAAAGGCTTGCGGTACAGCTATACCGACAAAACTTGTAATGGCTGCGGTGCTGTTTTAACGTTGAAATGGCCATTTTTTCAGCGTTAAGAAACACTAACGCACAACTTGTAATCTACAAACACTTTTCTCCCAGAAAAACAGCGCAGTCTGTGAAAGAAAGAAGGACTCCAATAGTGCAATATTGTATGAAATAAGCACTCTTTATTTACAACAAGTAAGCCAAATACTCACAATATCTGGCGTGGTTAAAATCACATAAAGGTATCTTTAAAATAACAGCTGAACTTGAGCAGTCCTGTGGTCTGTACACGCTTGGGAAGTGAACAGCGATGTACCCGGTCGGCGTGTGACGTCACCACCCGACAACAGCTGATTCTGTTTTACTCTCCGTCTGCATACACTGACTCACAGTGCTCTCTGAATCTCGGCCTCAACGCGTTTCTCGCCCCCTGCTGGGCGCTTTGTCAAGAGGAATAATTACCAATCCTTTACTACTCTATTTATACATAATCTACTGGCGCCATCTAGCTTTCATGAGCAGAATGACCATTGAGATACAATTGATATTTCTATATACATAATACACAAATGCCTATCTTGTTTCTATTCCCTAAAAACAATTAATAACATATATAGCATCATTTCACCTCAAATGGTTATTATTAAAAAACATATTCTATATAAAAATAATTAATTCTATAATAAATTACCTTCTATTTTACTAAAAGCACTATTAAATTTTTTTTAAAAAATAAAATGAAATAACTACATACAGTGCCACATGTGATAAAATTTCATATAATTCCAATACTTATAAAAATCTAAACTCATACACCAATTCATATTAATAGCTCTATTACAACACCTTCTAGTCCTCAATCAGATTGTTGATAACCTTTAACACCTAAAAGAATCAGTCTACGTGATAAAAGCTGCCACATCTAAATCAACATTTAGACCATTATGCGCAAGAGTCCCCAGTATATATATCCAAAATGTCTCTCTGCGCCTAAGGTCCAAAAGCCTATTGCCACCACAACTTGTAATCTAGCTGATTATTAGTTAAACTGACTGAAGTTGAGTTGTCGATGGATTAAATAGACTATGGGCCCTGTAATCTAAAGCTCTCTGGGCTGGCGAGATTATTACAGAATGCTGCCAGTACTTCCATTTCCCTGGTGAATGATCTAAAGCCCCTTTTTACCTTGAAAATAGGATTTTTTTTACCAAGGGGCGTATACTGCATTTTTATATGAAAATTGCACATTACAATTCGTATTGTAAACATCATACAAAATGAATAATTGAACCATTCACACAAAAATAAGCAGGGACAAAATTGTATTGTTAAGGTGCATCAAAAATTGTAAAAAAAATGCACTCAACAGTCTAACTCCCAACTATATTTCCTCTCTCATCATAAAATATCCCCCATCCCGTCCACTTCGCTCAACCTCTGACCTACGTCTCTTCACTCCTGTTATCTCTATGTCCCACTCGCGTCTCCAAGACTTCGCATGTGCTGCTCCTGTCCTCTGGAACTCTCTACCCCGCTCCATGAGACTCCTTAAGTCTACAACCTTTTATAGCTTCAGATGCTCCTTTAAAACGCACCTATTCAGAGAGGCTTACCATCTCTCCTCCATCTCTCTTTCTAACCAAACTAATACATGAACTGCCTGACTCACTGCTGCAACTACAACCGATGTGACAAGCTACCCCAACCTTATGTCTCTGCACCCTTAACCCGTAGACTGTGGTCTCTCCGAAGCAGGGCCCTCTTCCTCCTGTACCTGATTTGTTTAGTTTTGTTATGTTTTGTATTTTATCACAAATCCTTGTCATTGTATACTCCAATCATTGAACCCAACGCTACGGAATTTGACGGCGCTATACAAATAAATTATAATAATAATGTTCTTAAATAGCATAATCTGTCTATCTTGAAGACAGTAAAAGTCAGCAACCTTAAGCTATATCAAATTATTATTTATTTACCTGTCCTAAGCAATGTATATGTGTAATTAACAACAATATGCTTATATTCTGTATATTGGATTGCAAAGGATATAACTGCCTACCAAAGTATTAATATACTAGACTTTTGTTGACCGAGTTATCGTCTAAATATCTGAGCTTTATATGGAAATTCGTTGCTATATATTAGGGAAGGGCGAAAGTGTTTATATTCAAATTCAAATGTTAGAACGAATGTTATTGTAGAAATTCGATTTACATAATCGAATGTTGATAAGAACGAATATTCTTAAAATTTTTATAATCGAATGCTATTTACAGTTTTCGAATGTTACTTTCTAATTTGATTGTTCATAATTAGAATGAATGTCTACATTCGAAATTTCGAATGTAACATTCGATTTAACAAATACTATTCAGAAGTTCAATAGTTCATGCGGTAGGGAATTTAGTACATTGATACATAATAGATACAAATATATAAATTCAAATTCAAATGTTTCTATTTCGAATATTGCATAATTTGAATATTACATTTTAAAAAATCATTAGAAATACTATTACATATACAGTATATAAATTCTAAAAAACATTTTTATTCGAATATTGCATAATTTGAATATTAAATTTAAAGAAAACATTAGAAATACTATTACAAATATATAAATTCTAATTTTTCAAATTCGAATACATGAAACGAATATTAGAATGTTGTACAAACATTCAAAATTCAAAACGAATGAACGAACGTGTTAAAATTAGTTTAATTTTTTCGAATGTTGTGAAACATTTGCCCAACCCTACTATATATGTAGTTTGCTAAGGGGGTATAGGTCTAATATTCCTATGAAGGATAAAATGTTTAATATGTCCAATCTCTATATCTAATAGCTGTAAGACTATATACCTGCTGTGTGTATGTGTGCTTCTATTAATGGATTCCTGTCAATACATTATTGCCCTATGCGTAATGCCCTGCTTTTGATATCCAAGTCAGGAAATACTACAATGGAAAATGAAAGAATGAGAGATTTAAATGAGAATAGAGGTTGAGGGAAAAGAATGTATTATAGGGATTGGTAAACTAAAAAATATAGAACGTATAAAGGTGAAAATTAAAAACAAAAAAGACAATTTTCTTCAGCAATACTAAATTTAGTGCTAGATTACAAGTGGCCAGCTAACCGTAGCACATGAGTGATATGGGGTATTTCTCGGCTCTTTGCGTGCAACACAAGTAGCATACGTATTACAAGTTGAAAGTAAACTTTTTTCCTATGAGCACAATCACATTTAATGTTGGGTTAGCGCAATTTCAGAGCTATGTTTAATTTTTAAAGGGCCAGTCTACACCAGAATTTTTATTGTTTTAAAAGATAGATAATCCCTTTATTACCAATTCCCTAAATTTGCATAACCAACGGTTATATTAATATACCTTTAACCTCTGATTACCTTGTATCTATGCCTCTGCAGGCTGCCTCTTTATCTCAGTTCTTTTGACAGACTTGCATTTTAGCCAATTAGTGCTGACTCCTAGGTAACTTCACGTGCGTGAGCTCAATGTTATCAATATGACACACATGAATTAACGCCCTCTAGTGGTGAAAAACTGTCAAAATGCATTCATTTAAGAAGCGGCCTTCAAGGTCTAAGAAATTATCATATGAACCTCCTAAGTTTAGCTTTCAACTAAGAATACCAAGAGAACAAAGCAAAATTGGTGATAAAAGTAAATGGGAAAGTTGTTTAAAATTAAATGTCCTATCTGAATCATGAAAGTTTATTTTGGACTAAACTGTCCATTAAGGAAGATAGAAAAGTGGCACAAAACACATCAAAAATACATTTACCCGTACAATTACACTCTTATTAACACTCGGCTAGATTACGAAATTTGTGGTATGAGTGAAAAAGCAGCGTTATGGCTCTTTTTCACTACCGCTGGTATTACGAGTCTTGCAGGTATATCTGTGCCACACACTTTTTTGGCCATAACGCAATATTCATTCCGATTGGCTGATAGAATTCTATCAGCCAATCGTTATTTAAGGGTAAAAAATAATATTGGCTGATGCAATCAGCCAATAGGATTGAGCTTCAATCCTATTGGGTGGTCCTTCGTTGAGGATGGATGTCGGGTCTTCAAAAACTGTAAGTGGATCTTCGGGGTTAAGTGTTAGGTTTTTTTAAGGGTTTATTGGGTGGGTTTTATTTATAGCTTAGGGTTTAGGCAGAAAAAGAGCTAAATGCCCTTTTATGAGCAATGCCCATCCAAATGCCCTTTTCAGGGCAATGGGGAGCTTAGGTTTATTTAGATTTTATTTGGGGGGTTTGGTTGTGTGGGTGGTGGGTTTTACTGTTAGGGGGTTGTTTGTATTTTTTTTACAAGTAAAAGAGCTGATTTCTTTGGGGCAATGCCCCGCAAAAGGCACTTTTAAGGGCTATTGGCAATTTAGTTTAGGCTAGGTTTTTTTTTATTTTTGGGGGGGGCTTTTTTATTTTGATACAGCTATTAGATTAGGTGTAATTAGTTTAAATATTTGATAATTTCTTTTTTATTTTGATAGGGCTATTAGATTAGGTGTAATTAGTTTAAATATTTGATCATTTCTTTTTTATTTTGTGTAATTTAGTGGGGGTTTTTTGTTGTAATTTAGTTAATTGTATTTAATTAATGTAGTTTGTTTAATTGTAGTGTAAGGTTAGGTGTTAGTGTAAGACAGGTTAGGTTTTATTTTACAGGTAAATTTGTATTTATTTTAACTAGGTAGTTAGTAAATAGTTAATAACTATTTACTAACTATTCTACCTAGTTAAAATAAATACAAACTTACCTGTGAAATAAAAATAAAACCTAAGATAGATACAATGTAACTATTATTTATATTGTAGCTAGCTTAGGGTTTATTTTACAGGTAAGTATTTAGTTTTAAATAGGAATTATTTAGTTAATGATAGTAATTTTTATTTAGATTTATTTTAATTATATTAAAAATAGGGGTGTTAGATTTAGGGTTAGACTTAGGGTTAGGTTTAGGGGTTTATAACTTTAGTATAGTGACAGCGACGTTGGGAGCGGCAGATTAGGGGTTATTACATTTATGTAGGTGGCAGCGACATTGGGGGTGGAAGATTAGGCATTAATAAGTATAATGTAGGTGTCGGCGATGTTAGGGGCGGCAGATTAGGGGTTAATAAGTGTAGGTAGGTGTCGGCGATGTCGGGGGTGGCAGATTAGGGGTTAATAAGTGTACTGTAGGTGGCGGCTATGTCAGGGGCAGCAGATTAGGGGTGTTTAGACTTATGAAAGCAGATAGTGGTTAAAGAGATAACCACTAGAAAGAGTACACTTGTAGCACTCAAGAGCTAAATAAGTATAATAGATTGTACTTATTTGTTCAATATGGCAGATTATTACGTTCAGGAGTAGCACAAATCTCTAAATATACACTTACCTAACTAAAATTAAAACTTAACGTTTATTAATCAAACTGTGCTAAAATTTGCGGAAAAGAACAAGTGATTAAAAACACAAACTAAAATTGGTGTAATTATCTCAAATGGATCAAATAACAGGCTGGTGGCATCGTTTGGGGGGTCTATATTAAGATCCACCTGTATAGAGGCTGGGAACAAAATTATAATATAAATGGTATTCTATAAAGGTTGTATGTGCCTAAGGACAATAATGTTCAACTATGGATGTATTGGTAACCAGTAGTAACAGATGAGTTAGCAAAATTAGGTTAAGTATGCACTCAGGATAATTGGGAATATCTATGCCCTTAAGTTATTGCCCAGTGTTAGCAGTTTACAAAGAGTGTTACTCAAACCATATGTTAGTGTGATATGATTAAAGTGGAGTTCTCTGAGTTCTGACTGGATTATCCAGTTAGTTGTCTGACTCTATCACTTTTATTCCTTGCAGTTAGAAGCTATGAATGATTTAAAGTATATCGATAGTGAATAACTTAGTACAAAGGTTATATCCTTTATTGAATTAGTATTGCATCAAAAGAAAAATCATAGCTATGATTGTGTAGGATTGAGTTTTTCACAACGTCTGAATTAATAGACTTTACAGTCAATTCAGGTACCTTTAAATAAATGTTATTATATAACACTCAGATTGTGTTTATTATTTATTATTATGTATTTACCTGGGTTTAGAGCGTCATTCCCAGTGCTTAAATGCAAGGTAGAATTGGTAAAATTTGTAATTGTATGTTAAAGAGTTAAGTTGGTAATTTTTGAAATTATTAGTACGATCTAAATATATAGTAACAAACACCCTTCCTTTATATCCTGGTATATATATTACCACATTGCTTTATTGGAATTCTAGCACTCTGTTTCTAAATGTAACCATTCATTCGGATACAATGTTATAGTTTTGTATGCGCTTGTGCATTAAAGGGTTAGGTTAGGTACCGTAGCTCATTTATTCACCACAGATTAGTATAAGTTGTTCATCTTTCACACACGATCAGTAACTGAACTTATCTAATATTTAGTACCGTAAGTTCCGGAATGTTTAGCAAGGGCGTTTGACACCTACGTTATCCTTATGTACCCCTAATCTGCTGCCCCTAACACCGCCGACCCCTATATTATATTTATTAACCCCTAATCTGCCCCCCTCAACGTCGCCTCCACCTGCCTACACTTATTAACCCCTAATCTGCCGAGCAGACCTGAGCGCTACTATAATAAAGTAATTAACCCCTAATCCGCCTCACTAACCCTATCATAAATAGTATTAACCCCTAATCTGCCCTCCCTAACATCGCCGACACCTAACTTCAATTATTAACCCCTAATCTGACGACCGGAGCTCATCGCTATTCTAATAAATGTATTAACCCCTAAAGCTAAGTCTAACCCTAACACTAACACCCCCCTAACTTAAATATAATTTAAATCTTACGAAATTAATTAACTCTTATTAAATAACTTATTCCTATTTAAAGCTAAATACTTACCTGTAAAATAAACCCTAATATAGCTACAATATAAATTATAATTATATTGTAGCTATTTTAGGATTAATATTTATTTTACAGGCAACTTTGTAATTATTTTAACCAGGTACAATAGCTATTAAATAGTTAAGAACTATTTAATAGTTACCTAGTTAAAATAATAACAAAATTACCTGTAAAATAAGTCCTAACCTAAGTTATAATTAAACCTAACACTACCCTATCAATAAATTAATTAAATAAACTACCTACAATTACCTACAATTAACCTAACACTACACTATCAATAAATAAATTAAATACAATTGCTACAAATAACTACAATTACATAAACTAACTAAAGTACAAAAAATAAAAAAGAACTAAGTTACAAAAAATAAAAAAATATTTACCAACATTAGAAAAATATTACAACAATTTTAAACTAATTACACCTACTCTAAGCCCCCTAATAAAATAACAAAGACCCCCAAAATAAAAAATTCCCTACCCTATTCTAAATTAATAAATGTAAAAGCTCTTTTACCTTACCAGCCCTGAACAGGGCCCTTTGCGGGGCATGCCCCAAGAAAATCAGCTCTTTTGCCTGTAAAAAAAAACATACAATACCCCCCCCAACATTACAACCCACCACCCACATACCCCTAATCTAACCCAAACCCCCCTTAAATAAACCTAACACTAAGCCCCTGAAGATCTTCCTACCTTGTCTTCACCATCCAGGTATCACCGATCCGTCCTGGCATCCGGTGCTGAAGAGGTCCAGAAGAGGGTCCAAAGTCTTCCTCCTATCCGGCAAGAAGAGGACATCCGGACCGGCAAACATCTTCTCCAAGCGGCATCTTCGATCTTCTTCCATCCGGTGCGGAGCGGGTCCATCTTGAAGCAGCCGACGCGGATCCATCCTCTTCTTCCGTTGTCTCCCGACGAATGACGGTTCCTTTAAGGGACGTCATCCAAGATGGCGTCCCTCGAATTCCGATTGGCTGATAGGATTCTATCAGCCAATCGGAATTAAGGTAGGAATATTCTGATTGGCTGATGGAATCAGCCAATCAGAATCAAGTTCAATCCTATTGGCTGATCCAATCAGCCAATCAGATTGACCTCGCATTCTATTGGCTGTTCTTCTTGCCGGATAGGAGGAAGACTTTGGACCCTCTTCTGGACCTCTTCAGCACCGGATGCCAGGACGGATCGGTGATACCTGGATGGTGAAGATAAGGTAGGAAGATCTTCAGGGGCTTAGTGTTAGGTTTATTTAAGGGGGGTTTGGGTTAGATTAGGGGTATGTGGGTGGTGGGTTGTAATGTTGGGGGGGGTATTGTATGTTTTTTTTTACAGGCAAAAGAGCTGATTTTCTTGGGACATGCCCCGCAAAGGGCCCTGTTCAGGGCTGGTAAGGTAAAAGAGCTTTTACATTTATTAATTTAGAATAGGGTAGGGAATTTTTTATTTTGGGGGTCTTTGTTATTTTATTAGGGGGCTTAGAGTAGGTGTAATTAGTTTAAAATTGTTGTAATATTTTTCTAATGTTGGTAAATATTTTTTTATTTTTTGTAACTTAGTTCTTTTTTATTTTTTGTACTTTAGTTAGTTTATGTAATTGTAGTTATTTGTAGCAATTGTATTTAATTTATTTATTGATAGTGTAGTGTTAGGTTAATTGTAGGTAATTGTAGGTAGTTTATTTAATTAATTTATTGATAGGGTAGTGTTAGGTTTAATTATAACTTAGGTTAGGACTTATTTTACAGGTAATTTTGTTATTATTTTAACTAGGTAACTATTAAATAGTTCTTAACTATTTAATAGCTATTGTACCTGGTTAAAATAATTACAAAGTTGCCTGTAAAATAAATATTAATCCTAAAATAGCTACAATATAATTATAATTTATATTGTAGCTATATTAGCGTTTATTTTACAGGTAAGTATTTAGCTTTAAATAGGAATAAGTTATTTAATAAGAGTTAATTAATTTCGTAAGATTTAAATTATATTTAAGTTAGGGGGGTGTTAGTGTTAGGGTTAGACTTAGCTTTAGGGGTTAATACATTTATTAGAATAGCGATGAGCTCCGGTCGTCAGATTAGGGGTTAATAATTGAAGTTAGGTGTCGGCGATGTTAGGGAGGGCAGATTAGGGGTTAATACTATTTATGATAGGGTTAGTGAGGCGGATTAGGGGTTAATTACTTTATTATAGTAGCGCTCAGGTCCGCTCGGCAGATTAGGGGTTAATAAGTGTAGGCAGGTGGAGGCGACGTTGTGGGGGGCAGGTTAGGGGTTAATAAATATAATATAGGGGTCGGCGGTGTTAGGGGCAGCAGATTAGGGGTACATAGGGATAACGTAGGTTGCGGCGGTTTACGGAGCGGCAGATTAGGGGTTAATAATAATATGCAGGGGTCAGCGATAGCGGGGGCGGCAGATTAGGGGTTAATAAGTGTAAGGTTAGGGGTGTTTAGACTCGGGGTACATGTTAGGGTGTTAGGTGCAGACGTAGGAAGTGTTTCCCCATAGGAAACAATGGGGCTGCGTTCGGAGCTGAACGCTGCTTTTTTGCAGGTGTTAGGTTTTTTGACAGCTCAAACAGCCCCATTGTTTCCTATGGGAGAATCGTGCACGAGCACGTTTTTGAGGCTGGCCGCATCCGTAAGCAACTCTGGTATCGAGAGTTGCATTTGCGGTAAAAATGCTCTACGCTCCTTTTTTGGAGCCTAACGCAGCATTTTATTGAACTCTCGATACCAGAGTTAATTTTATGGTGCGGCCAGAAAAAAGCCCGCGGAGCGTTAACAGCCCTTCTACCGCCAAACTCCAAATCTAGGCCCAATTATTTATGTAGCCTCTCATTTAGTTACAATATTAAAATATTATATGTGCTAACGGCATAAACAATTTTATTTTGTGGCTCATTAATCTGCAGCAAGTTGATAGAGATTCCTAATCTCATGCATACACACAGTAGCTAAAGTTCTCTGATAGTTTATAACGTAAATTCCAGTGTTATACAAGTGTGTTTGTGCACTTTAAGATCTCGGTACTACGATTTTTCAATATATCGCTAATAGTTGATTTACCAACAAAAGATTGAATAAGTCTGGTTATCCTTATATTAGTAAAGCCTCGGGTGATCCCCTCAATATATAATAATAGTATAAACCAGCCACTGAAGTGGAATATAGGGTAATACCCGGTGTTTTATAAAAATGGTTTGGCGCTTACAATATCAAGTTAACTGACCGCTAGGGCAATACAGCTTGCAAGCGGTATCTAGATCCTTCCAAGCACCCTTTTAAATTGTGCTTCAGAGCATACAGGTTATACTACAAATAGTACCCCATAATGAAAGTACAGTTTAGTAAAATTACTATATGTAAAGCCTGTTTGTATAAGAAATCATTATATTGCACCAATTAAGGTAAGCAGCTAAAATACAGGAGCTTGCAACGACTCCTCTTCATTTCCCTAGGTCCCTAACATGTTTCGCCGTCTAACACGGCTTTTTCAAAGGGTGTTTAGACTCTGGGTTTATGTTAGGTGTAAACATAAATTTTCTTTCCCCATAGGAATCAATGGGGCTGCGTTACGGAGCTTTACGCTCCTTTACTGCAGGTGTCTATGGGGAAATCGTACACGAGCACGTAAAACCAGCTCAAAGCAGCGCTGGTATTGGAGTGCGGTATGGAGCTCAATTTTGCTCAACGCTCAATTATTGCCTGCTAACGCCGAGTTTATGAAAACCTGTAATAGCAGCGCTATAGGGATGTGAGCGGTGGAAATAACTTGTAATTTAGTACCGAGCCGCTCTTACCGCAAAACTCGTAATCTAGCCGACTGTATGATAAAAATTATTTAAAAAAAATTGCATTAAAAAGTTATAAGGGCTCACAGATATGAGGTCTCAGGTGTTAGAAAATAAGGTCTGCAGAGGGCTTTAAAATAGAGATACATTCATACGCTTGTCTAAGTATCTATGTATATATATAAATATTGATAGATATATATGTTTATATGTGTCTACATATGTATTTATATGTGTTTATATGTATTTACAGACATATATACACATATAAACACATAAATACATATGTATACATATATTGACATAGATATACAAGTGCATTGGAACCCTTTGCAGTCACGTAGGTGAAAACATGAAAATCATATTTATGCAAAGTGTTTTGCTGTTATGTACTATAAATATTTCACATTCCAATGTTCTTCCATTGGGGATTTTTTTTTTTAATATACCTATATATATAATCATACATATATCTGTATATATCTATACATATATATATATATATATATATATATATGTATGTTTATATGTGTATGTATATATTAGGTATATATATATATATTTTACTAAAAAAAAAAGATCAAGTATATATAGAAAACATCTAAGGATATATAGAACATACTCTTCTATGTGAAGAACAAAGAACATTGAAATGTGAAATATTCATAATTCATGTCGGGTTTAGCACACTTGAATAAACACAACCGGACTAGCGCGCCAGTATGGGTGTTTTTTTGCGGTTTACATGCTCTATTGAAGTCTGTGGGAGAATATATTAACACAGTTGCAATATTCGATGCACAACTTTTTGTGCACATGGGGTTTTTGCTCACAAGCTTTCAAATTGTAACATGAGTGCAATCCAACGCTTGCAAATAGCCTCAGTCTAGCAAAGTTAATACGGGAGCATAAAATAGCATTCCACTTGTAATATAGCCCTTATAGTATCTGAAACCACTGTGCATAGTTTATTACCTATTCAATTGTATTACACCACTTGTGAATCTTTATTTGTTCTGTGATTGCCTTTTGGCTGCCACGCTAACACAAACAGGTTTAGGTGGTTAAGATAATTGTGATTCTTTTGTGTATGGTCTGATGGAGACAAAAGCACCTTTAAAAGAGACATTAAACACTTTGAGATGGTAAAATAAAATGATAAATCGTATATATATAAAATAAATTTCCGCAATATACTTTCATTATTAATTTTGCCCCTTTTTCCTGTAAATCCATTCTGAAATTGTGAGCTTTTCAGTTCCTGTTAGAAATGTAAGTGCTGAACATATATATCACACAGCCATTGGCTGCACACTCTAGTGACCTATTTATATTTCCTAATTGGCCACAGCAGAGAAGGTAACCAAAGTTACAACATGGCAGCTCCCATTGTTTTATAAACGCAGGCGGCTAGATTACGAGTCATGCGTTATGAGGGGTGCAGTGTTAATGTGCAGTTTTTTCTCACTGCTCACTTACCTACAGCGCTGGTATTACGGGTTTTTATAAACCCAGCGTTAAAAGGCAAGAAGTGAACGTAGATTAAAATTTAGCTCCATACTGCACTCCAATACCAGCACTGCTTAAGTCAGCGGTGAGCTGGTTGTACGTGCTCGTGCGCGATTTCCCCATAGACATCAATGGGGAGAGCCGGCTGAGAAAATGTCTAATACCTGCAAAAAAGCAGCGTAAAACTCAGTAACGCAGCCCCATTGATTCCTATGGGGAAACAACATTTATGTTTACACCTAACACCCTAACATGAACCCCGAGTCTAAACACCCCTAATCTTACACTTATTAACCCCTAATCTGCCGCCCCCGACATCGCCCCCACCTGCATTATACTTATTAACCCCTAATCTGCCACTCCGGACATCCCCACAACTTACCTACATTTATTAACCCCTAACCTGCTGCCCCCAACATTACCGCCACTATTCTAAATTTATTAACCCCTAAACCTAAGTCTAACCCTAACCCTAACACCCCCTAACTTAAATATAATTTAAATAAATCTAAATAAAATTCCTATCATTAATTAAATTATTCCTATTTAAAACTAAATACTTACCTATAAAATAAACCCTAGGATAGCTAGAATATAACTAATAGTTACATTATAGCTAGCTTAGGGTTTATTTTTATTTTACAGTCAAGTTTGTATTTTTATTTAACTAGGTAGAATAGTTACTAAATAGTTATTAACTATTTACTAGATACCTAGCTAAAATAAATACAAATTTACCTGTAAAATAAAACCTAACCTAAGTTACACTAACACCTAACACTACACTACAATTAAATATCAGCTCTTTTACCTGTAAATAAAAAATACAAATACCCCCCCAACAGTAAAACCCACCACCCACACAACCAACCCCCCAAATAAAAGCCTAACTAAAAAAAGCTAAGCTCCCCATTGTCCTGAAAATGGCATTTGAATGGGCATTGCCCTTAAAAGGGCATTTAGCTCTATTGCTGCCCAAAGCCCTAACCCAAAAATAAAACCCACCCAATACACCCTTAAAAAATCCTAACACTAACCCCTAAAGATTCACTTACCGGGAGAAGTCTTCATCTAAGCGGCAAGATGTCTTCAACGAAGCCGGCAGAAGTGGTCCTCCAGGCAGGAAGAAGTGGTCCTACAGATGGGCAGAAGTCTTCATCCAGACGGCATCTTCTATCTTCATCCATCTGGCGTGGAGCAGCTCCATCTTCAAGACATCCGGCGTGGAGCATTCTGTTCAATCGACGGCTTCTTCAGAATGAATGCACCTTTAAGTGACGTCATCCAAGATGGCGTCCCTTAGATTCCGATTGGCTGATAGAATTCTATCAGCCAATCGGAACTAAGGTAGAAAAAATCCTATTGGCTGATGCAATCAGCCAATAGGATTGAACTTCAATCCTATTGGCTGATCCAATCAGCCAATAGGATTGAGCTCGCATTCTATTGGCTGATTGGAACAGCCAATAGAATGCCAGCTCAATCCTATTGGCTGATTGCATCAGCCAATAGGATTTTTTCTACCTTAATTCCGATTGGCTGATAGAGTTGAAACTATGCTTAACATTGCAGTAAACATTATTATAAACACTACTGCCAGATGTCTAAAGACATTTGTACACTCCTGAGCTGACCTAGGATTACTCTTTAATAAAGTATATCACGGGAACTTCACAAAATTCATAATAGAAGTATATTGGAAAGTTGTTTACAATGTTATGGTGTATCCAATCCATTTAAGTTCACGCTTGACTTTATTATCCCTTTAAATAAGTATTTTTCAATGCCAGTCATTAACTGACTAACCACATGATTAAAAAAAAGCTCATTTTGTGAACTTAGTTTCATAAAACATACAGACTTTTTTCACTAAGCATAACTTGTTTTTCTTTCCATTTTTTTTACAAATGTAGGATGTAAAATGAATGCATGAATACCTGATATTTGCTTGATTTAGGATATAAGAACTGTCCATCACCATTTTTTCACACTCCTCATTTATATTTAAAAAGTGATATTATTATTAATAATAATAATAATAATAATAATAATAATAATAATAATAATAATAATAATAAATTATATAAGGACCCAGAGACCACTTTTACACTTTAACAGTTGCTTGCTTTCTTTTTATTGAACAGAGGGAAGAAGATTTTCCATTACAGATGCTAAGTACAAATAAAACTAGGGATATCAAGAATGATTGGAATATATATATGTAAATATGGACAGACAAATAAAACAATGTTTTCTTTAACATGAAGTTTTATTTTTTAAAGTATTATTTTCATGTGACAAGCAAAAGTACAAAAAGAAATTACATAAATATCTCTACTTTACCTGGGCCTTAAAACTGCAGAAAAATTATAACTTAAAGGGACATTAAACACTTTGAGATGGTAATATAAAATGATAAACTGTGTATATAAAAACAACTCTGCAATATAATTTCATTATTTATTTTGTCTCCTTTTCCTGTAATTCCATTCTGAAATTATAAGTCCCTGTTAGAAATGGAAGTGCAGAACACTGTTATATACCACAAAGCCATTGGCTGCACACTCTAGTGACCTATTCATAACTGTCCCTAATTGGCCACAGCAGAGAAAGTAACCTAAGTTACAACATGGCAGCACCCATTGTTTTATAGACACTAAAACTACTAGCTTCATTCTATCTAGCATTTATTTAGTGTTTAATGTCCCTTTAACAGACAAACTGTAATGCTTTTTTTTAAAAAAAGCAATGCGTTCAATCTACTTTGACTGCATTTTTACGTCTCATTTCAATTTTCTTAATGATTTGTTTGGATATTGAAATTTTTCAAATCCCTCGAAACATTTTTTTTTTAAGTTTCAATTTTTCTGTATAGTGGTCTTTTATTTTAATACTTAAAGGGACAGTACACTGTAGAATTGTTTTTCCATAAATGTATTTTAAATGACTTGTTATACCAACTGCAGAGTATAAAATATTTGAGAAATTGCATTTTCGGGTTTATTTGTGTATCTGAAGTAGCTGGTTTTGTGCTTTGAAACCACAGCCTATTACAATGGGTTGAGCTTCAGGTAATATCAGATCTCATTATGTTATCACTTTCATGTAAACAGACTTGCTTCCTTATCTTATATTTGTCTGGAACACCAAAGCTC
This sequence comes from Bombina bombina, assembly GCF_027579735.1. NCBI lineage: Eukaryota > Metazoa > Chordata > Amphibia > Anura > Bombinatoridae > Bombina > Bombina bombina. Next base: position 59,975,296 of record NC_069505.1, on the reverse strand, counting down.
AATACATAGAGAGAACAATGGAAAATTATCATTTTATTACTTAACTATCATGCCCCCCCCTGAGGGTGTAATCTCTTCTGCTGGCTGTGTTTACTTAGGCTTGTCAATAGCGTATACGCCAGTATCAAAACTTTCAGTATAGGTTGGGAAACCACAAGCTAAATCAGCTATTTCAAATGCTGAAATATGAGTAAAGGAGCGACTTGCAACCAATTTAATACACTCTAGCAGGTAAAAAGGATCATTGGGAATAATTTAAAGGGGAGAAACTTTTTGGGTGAACTGTCCCTTTAAAATGTTCGAAATCGGGGAACTTCCGGACAGCGGCCATGATTAGTCGCATAGCTGTATGCTGCTACAGCTTTTCTCTGAAAAATGCAGAAATTCACATTTCAGCAAATTGATCTGTTTAATATTTTATTAGAGCTGTCTTGCACTTTGGACTCTGCATCTATTGTGCTTGGTTTTGCAAGAATTGCTACTGGCATCAGCACCTGGAGCCGTTACAAGAACTCGGCCTACATTATACCCCCGGCAGGGCACCTTTGACCCTGTCATTACGCAGCACTCAAAGTGCTACAACTTACAGCATATAACCTACCACCCTCACCGATTAAGACATAGGATGGAGTTCCACACATGGAAGATCGAGATGAGGCACCTACTACAGTCTCACTTTTACAAGCTGGAGTGTGCTTTGGTTGGGTGAGAGACCCACTACTCTGCCAACAGAAGCCAAGGAAGGACTACTACCTAATGAACACCCCACAGCATCACAAAGTAGTAAGGCGATACAAATAGAGGAGACATGCAAACTGTTCCCGGGGCCTGTGGTAACTATGGCGCAAAACCCTATCACGCAGCTGACATCCCTAGCCACACCGGCTACCTACACAAGAGCACCCACTACAGTAACATACCTGAGGGTAAAAACTGAGATTGATGCACCCACATGGAGAGAAGAACTTCAAGCAAAGATTAGATCAATGAACTCTCTTCCTCACCTGACAGCTTTGCATATATCACAGTCGAACGCAGTAAATTGGATATCAGGCAGTCCGTTGCATGCCACGGATTGCACTTTTAACAGCAAGTATAGTCCCGCGATTGTGCTTCATGACATTACTTCTGAAAGTGCCTTGGTGAGAACGACCCTAAATAAAATAGAGTTAGTTAACTATCCTTAGCGAGAGGGATTACTAAGGAGAACTTGGACAAGATGGCACTTAGTCAGATGGATGTTTAAGGATTCAGGAACTATCTCTGTGAACTCTCCGGTTGTCTCTATCTATATATAACACTCATATGTGAACTAAATGCTTAAACTGGTTCCAGCTCTAGTATTTTAAGTTCTCTACATATATGTATGCCTTTCAATGCTACAAGTTATATATATTATTATGGAATATATATATTATATATATTATTATGGAATGTTACTGGCACCTTCTACTTTGTCACTGTCAGTATGTTAGCATACGTTTTTCTGTGATTCTATACTTATTATTTGTTGCCTCTGTATCCAGTGGCTCCATATACCATATATGTTTCTCTCAATATGGGCTCGCTATTTTGCTGAATTCTGCTAATACAGATGGACCTATTATTGTTTTAGTTAGTGTTTACTTACAGTATGATTGTACGCCAGGCCTCCACACCTCGGTTAACACTTGAAGATGGGTTAGCATAAAGTTTGAGCAACACACCGATGTCATAAGACTTAATGACGGTCATTGACCTGATATTATTACCTAGCAGTGTGGGAATCTTCCTCTCTTTACCCACAGTTACATTAAAGGCTCCAACTTACAGATTGCAAGCGTGAACTCACTTTTTTCAATATAATCTCATGCGTTAAACACAACAGGTACCCTGGCGTTGTTATACTTAGTACATCTCCTCCTATATATATTAATATAGGTCCATACGTTTGTGCCTATTCTTAAGCCTCCTTACTTTTTCTATATAATTAACTTAGCATTTAGTCTACAAGCCCCCACAAGCTCTCAGGGTGAGTTATACGGCGCAGAGATATTTAAATTAGACACTCTATTGTGCAATATCACAATAGCCCATGACAATCAGGTCTCATTAATTTCTGTCCCCGGCTCTTTAATATTATTAAGCTAACCACCTTCAACCTGCTTGGACAAAATCTAAAGAGGAAATCCACTTTCAACTGAACTATTGAGTAGGAATTTTCTCTGGTCTCCAGTTCTCGCCACTAGCGACCAAGGTGGCGAGAGCATGGGATTAAATTAAACTAATAGCTTGCTCCAATTTACACCGGGTTAAGTAGATTCAGGAGTAATTTAAGGAAGCACTTCTTTACAGAAAGAATGATTGATTTATGGAATAAACTTCCTCAAGAGGTAGTAGCGACAAACAATGTGGGGAACTTTAAAAATGCCTGGGACAAGCATAAGGCTATCCTACAAAATAGATAAGTTTATACTATTAGGTAATATCGGGCAGACTTGCTGGGCCTATGGCTCTTATCTGCCGTCAATATCTATGTTTCTTTTTTTCTATGTTACATTGTCACTACAGTAATAATTTTCAAAGATGTGATAACTCTGGACATGTGCACCACCCTTCTATACTTAAGCTTGTTTAGTATATGTTACCTATGACATAATGGGACCTTATATGGGTTATTCTCTTTATTACCTATCATCTATAAACAGTATTTGATGCCATGTTGGTGTATTTACATAGTATAAGATATATTGCAGTTGATGTGGGGCACGATACATGTTCTTTTGTTGTGAAAAATCATTTAGGACCAATTTTGTTATTATTTAAGAGTTTACTACCTATACTATATAGATAACTAAAAAAAAAAAAAAAGTGGTTCATTCATTGAGACCCAAGAGTGGTCTCCTATTCGGGACTACTTCCTGTAGATTGGTATCCTTTACATCACTTGGAGGTCCAAAAGTGGCATACCTGTATGTAAGCTTGAAATTGAACCTTAAATAAAAAATAAAAAAAATGTTCGAAATCTCAAATAAATAAAGTCTATTTATATATAAAGTCTATTTATACAGGTGCATGCAAATGTGCACTGGAATTACAGGTTTAGCGCAATGCGAACATAACCTTGAATTCGCATTGCATGGAAACTTTGTGCTCATGAAAGCGCACTTCCATAGGCTCCAATGGGAGCCTTGTTCTAATGCCGTTAGACACAGCAGAGAACCTAGCGCAGTGAAAGGGGTAAGTGGCGCAGAAATTTAAAATATATATGTATATGAATATATACATATATATTTATGTGTTTATATGTATATATACACATATTAACACATAAATATACTGTTTATGTATATAAGCATATACATATATTTCAAGTGAAATCATATTCGCCCATTGGGGTAGATTTAACAAGGGCCAAATGGCCCTTGTTTCCGCGCAAGCCTTCAGGCTCGCCAGAAACAGCAGTTATGAAGCAGTGGTCTTAACTGGTCCAGAGCGTCTGAGGCTACGGTCTTCAATCTGCCCGATCGTGATCGTGATTGACACCCCCTGCTAGCGGACGATTGGCAGCAAATCTGCAGGGGGCGGCATTGCAAATTTGGGGACGTTTTTTGAAGAAAAACAAATTTAGTACAAAATGCTAAGATTTACTCTTCGGGGAATATTAATTTATCATTTTTTAAATGTTATGTACAACCAAATTTACTATATTGAAATGTTATCTTCATAAGATATCAAACATATTGAAGATAATACAGACTTACCTAAGGGTATACAAGACTCTTCCATCATTCCAAATCCTCAACAATCGATTGGGCGTTGTTATCCAATGGGCATCTGCTTTTTTGGAGTTACGAAAAAAAGTGTCTGGTATCCAGATTTTACCAACCATATTGCTATTGAGTCTTAATACTTTCATTGTGCTGTTAAATTTCAGTCGTCTGTCATACCAGGACTGAGAAAAAAATATATCAATTGTATATTCCTGCAAATAGAAAATATCAAAACATTTAGAAAATACAATTTAGAGCACACAGTGTATTTTTTACGTAGATTATTTTAAAGAATAAACTGTTAAATGTAAGTATATTAGTATTTTATAACATTATTTAAAGGGAGAGTAAAGTCAAAATTAAACTTTTATGATTCAGATAGAGCATGCAATTTTAAGTAACTTTCTAATTTACTTTAGTTATCAAATTTGCTTTGTTCTCTTGGTATCTTTTATTGAAGAGTAAAACTAAGAAGGCTCATAAGAGCTCAGGAGTGTGCACGTGTCTTTTGTGCTCTATGGCAGCAGTGTTTTTACAACTTTGTTATATAATGTAAATTAGTTCTTTAAAATTGCATGCTCTATCCGAATCATGGAAATTTAATTTTGTCTTTACTGTCCCTTTAAAAGGGACTCAAAAACACTAAATACATTTTATAAGCTTAGTATTAAGGTTATTCAATGCCTCTCTCTAGTTATGAATTCCACCATATTAAAATTGAGCTTTTACTGCATCTCAGTGCTGATTTTTGGATACTTGTAATCTAGGTTCCAAAATGGCGGCACCCATAATTAGAGGGAGGTGCATTCAATAGATCTAGTATTTAATGTCCCTTTAAGAATGGTAAGCTGATAATTTTTAAAAAAAAAAATGCATGTAAAAACATTGTTTTGTTCAAATAAAGTGCATTCAATTCAAAGGATTTGAACATATAATTTAAATATGAGACAATGAACAATTATAATTATGTACTCACTTTTCAAGGAGAGAAAATAAGAAAATCCAATATAAACTACAAATACATATTACATTTTCAAGGTAATAATCTATTGAAATGAACTAGAGATGCTGGTGATTTTGTTCGAATTTAGTTTGAATTGCAGGAGAATTTTCCATGTTCAATACAATGTGAAATATATCATATTGTACCTGACTACATATCAGCAAACATCATTTTTTATATTATGTGATGTTGAAGCATCTTCCAAGGATATCTTTAGAGAATTCTTCAGATAAAATTCAGTTTCAGAAGTATATTTGTCTATTCCTTGTTAAAGGGACACTAAACCCAATTTTTTCTTTAATTATTCAGATAGCGCAGCAACTTTCTAATTTACTCCTATTATCAATTGTTATTCGTTCTCTTGCTATCTTTATTTAAAAAGCAGGGATGTAAAGCTTAAGAGCCGTCCCATTTTTTGTTTAGAACCTGGGTTATGCTTGCTTATTGGTTTGCTAAATGTAGCCACCAATAAGCAAGCACTATCCATGATGCTGAACCCAAAATACGCTGGCTCCTAAGCTTTAAATTCCTGCTTTTTAAAAACATAGAGAAATTTAGAAAGTTGCTTAAAATTGCTGCTCTATCTGAATCATGAAAGAAAAAATTTGGGTTTAGTATCCCTTTAATTATTTTAAATTTCCACCCTATAGATCTCACACTTTTTTCTTGCAACTCAAAACACTAATTACTCCAAAAAGAAAATGTATACGTACGAAAATAACTGCACTTTTAAAGTACAGTGTATTGAAAACGGTGGATTTTTTATTAGGTATAATAAAATTTAAAGGGACAGTCTACACCAGAATGTTTATTGTTTTAAAAGATAGATAATCCCTTTATTACCCATTCCCTAGTTTTGCATAACCAGCACACTTATATTAATATACTTTTTATCTCTGTTATTATCTTGTGTCTAAGCCTCTGCAAACTGCCCCCTTATAGACTTGCATTTTAGCCAATCAGTGCTGGCTCCTAGGAACTCCATGTGCATGAGCACAGTGTTATCTATATGAAACACATGAACTAACGCCCTGTAGAGGGGAAAACTGTCAAAATGCCCTGAGCTAAGAGGTGGCCTTCAAGGGCTTAGAAATTAGCATATGGACCTCCTAGGTGTAGCTTTCAACTAAGAATACCAAGAGAACAAAGCAAAATTGGTGATAGAAGTAAATTTGAAAATTGTTTAAAATTACATGCCCTAGCTGAATAATGAAAGTTTGTTTTGGGCTAGAGTGTCCCTTTACACATACGCAGGGTTCTTTCTGTTCACTTGGTACTCCATTGTAAACTTTAAAATAGCCAAGAGCTCTTATTATTTCTATGGGCGACAGCTCGCTACTTGCAGGGTCCGCCTATGTTCTTTGGTAACTGCACCGTGCAAGGCTAAATGTGGTTTTCCCTGTTTTTACTTGAAAACTTTTGATTATTGGGGCCTTAGAGGTAGATTTACTATGATGAGAATGCAGCTGTTTCTGCACGAGCCCTAAGGCTCGCCGGAAAAAAAAAGTTAAGACCGCTGCTCCTTAACTCATGCGCCACCTCAGAGGTGGCGGACAGCAATCATCTCGATCGGCCGCGAATGTGCATGGGGCTGGATTGCACAAGCATTTCACAAACGGATCATGTCTGCCCAACACTTAATAAATCTACCCCTAAGTCTCTATGGGGTCTATTTATCAAGCTCCGAACGGAGCTTGATGCCCCGTGTTTCTGGCGAGCCCGCTGCTCCATAACCTGTCCGTCTGCTCTGAGGCGGCAGACAGACATTGCCAAAAATAAACCCGATCCAATACGATCGGGTTGATTGACACCCCCTTCTGGCGGCCCATTGCCCGCGAATCTGCAAGGGGTGGCGTTGCACCAGCAGTTCACAAGAACTGCTGGTAAAATGATAAATGCCGACAGCGTATGCTGTTGGCATTTATCGATGTGCAGCAGACATGTCCGTCCGCACAATAATAAATGGACCCCCAACTATTATTTTTGTCCAATGTTTTAGTCTTTCTGGTATTCTCATTCTCTTTTTTCAATCAATTATTTGTTCCCTGTGTTTAAATCTCTCAATCATTCTCTGTGTCTCAGTCTCAGCTCCACTCCCTCTGTCTATTGGCCTCTCCTGCTCTTAGTTTAATTTTTACACCCATTATTTATTAATTACTTTAAGTGTTATGCACAGGAAAAATAATTTATAGGGACATGAAACCCACTTTGTTTATTTCATGATATAGAAAGGATGCCATTTTAAACAACTTTCCAATTTACTTCTATTATCTATTTTGCTTCATTCTCTTGAGATCCTTTGGCGAAAAGCATATTTAAATATGCTCAGTGGCTGCTGATTGGTGGCTGCACATAGATGCCTTGTGTGGTTTGCACACCCATGTGCATTGCTATTTCTTCAAAAAAGGACATCTGAAGAATGAAACAAATTAAATCATTGTAAATTGGAATATTGTTTAAATTTGTATTCTCTATCTGAATCGTGAAAGAAAACATTTGGGTTTCATGTCTCTTTAACTAGAAGCTGAAAACTCAGTAGCCCTGATAATCAAAAGTGCCACGAGGCAGCAAAATATTTAAAAGAAATCCGTTGTGATGTCGAGAAAGCTGTCAAAATGTTTAAAAGGGCTGACAGTACTGTTTAAAGGCAGCGTCACTGAAACAAGCGTTTTACCATACATTTCAGCGGGCGGCGATGCTGCTCTGATACTGTCAATATATTCAGGTGTAATACAAATGATCCCTTTACACAGTACTGTATGACAATACAATATTCTGATTTCCATTATATTGAGAACGCAATTGCGTGTTCACATTATTCATATTTCACAGTTTTGCTAATCACAAATGTGTTTTACTTATAATATTGCAATCGAACAGTAGCCAACATGTTCTATATTAATATAAATCTATGTCTATACATATAGATATATATTAATATAGAACAGGTTTGCTACAGTGCGATCGCAATATTATATATTTAGATATAGATATATATATATATTAGTATAGAACATGTATGCTACAGTGCAATCACAAAACACAATCACGCAATCGCGATTGCAATATTATAGAAAAATGAATATTGAGATCTTAAAATAAGTAAAAAAAAGCACGCCTAAGGACACAATGAAAGATTTGTACAATAACTCTTACAGTTTACATACATATCCTAACATTATACTATACTGTTCCCAGCTCCTATAGATTTAATCAGAAGTTTTTTTGTTTTTTTGTCTTTATTAACCTTTTAAGGCCATTATGACGTTCTATTCCGACCTAACCGAGCCAGGCGTCCTAGCCGCTTGGCTGTCCTGAAACCAACGGCTCTTCCAGGATGGGATCGCGGTCTGGAGGATGTGCCTAGCGTCATAGGGACGCCCCCTAACCCGATCCCATCATTAAAATCTTGTGATTGCGTGCACGATCAGAGGATTTCAATTTGTGTACATCGGAATGTGTAGGCTTCTCTCTCCCCCGACCTCGCTCCAAATAGCAAGATTGCGCTATTTCTGCATGCAGTAATAGATTTGCAGAGTTACCGATGCAGAGAGGGCCACTCTTTGGACAACGGTGGTGACGATTATTTGGGTAGGAGCATAAGGAGGGAGGCTGGTGGGTGGCACATCGCTGGAGGAGGCGGGAGGAGGGCGGGAGTGGGCGGGACTGCTCGCCCACACTACAGGGATTTTGTTTTACAAAAATGGCATCATTGAGGGGGAAGGAGGGAGGAGGGAGGTAGGGGCAATGAGGGGGAGCCACAGTGGGATCTGTTGCCATATCTAAGTATATAAGTGATATAAAGGTGATCTGGGAGGGTGGAAGGGTATTGAGGGGGCGCAGCTACACTACAGAAAAAGATGGGAAGGTTAGACACCTTATTTGGGGGGGGGATCAGGGAGGTTGGGGGGTTAGAGGGGAACCTGCACTACAGCAAATATTTTTAAAAAAAAATATATATATAAAAAAAATGCTTTTATTTTCATACTGACAGACTTTCTGCCAGTACTTAAGATGGGGGTGACAATTGTAAGGTGAGGGAGGGACTAGGGTTGTTTGAGGGGGGTCAGGGAGGGATCAGGGGGTGGGATGTGTAAGGTGGGCGGCTGATCTCCACACTAAAGCTAAAATTAAGCCTGCAAGCTCCATACAAGCTACCTAAATAAACCCCTTCACTGCTGGGCATAATACAAGTGTGGTGCGCAGCGGCATTTAGCGGCCTTCTAATTAACAAAAAGCCTTCTAATTAACAAAAGCAATGGCAAAGCCATATATGTCTGCTATTTCTGAACAAAGGGGATCCCAGAGAAGCATTTACAACCATTTGTGTCACAACTGTGAAAAAGTTAATGTTTGTTGTTTTTTTTTAGCGCATTTGGCGGTGAAATGGTGACATGAAATATACCAAAATGGGCCTAGATCAATACTTTGGGTTGTCTGCTAAAAAAAATATATAGTTTTGATAGGAATATATATATATATATATATATATATATATATATATATATATATATATATATATATATAAAAGGCTCTATTTCTGTTTAAATGTAGTGACGGCAAAAATGCTAAAAATGCTCTGGTCTTTTAGGGAAGTTTTTGTCTGAAATGTCCAGTCCTTAAGGGGTTAAATGCCGACAGCATAAGCTGTCGGCATTAAGCGATTTAGAGCGAACATGATCCGCTACAGTGTATCATGTCTACTCGACAATTGATAAATCTACCCCATAGTGTGTTCCATACCGTTAATATCAAGAGCAAACGTAGTTGTAGGAAGCTCATTGTACTCATGTTACATGTTGTTAGTTATATTTCATGCTTGCTTTCAAAACAAAGTACCACTCTCATTTAATTGAGAACCTGGTATGAACGAGACTAGAATATGGATTCGTCTGAATTTTGGCCAATTCAATAATATCTCAGAAACTTTACTAGGCTAATTTACCAGTAATGAAATGGTCAACTACTGAAATTTTACAGTTTTGTTGGTTGCTTACTTCATTTGTTACTTTCAGCACCAAATAAGGGAGCAAGAAACTGAGGAAAGGGTGAAGGAGCTAAGATCATTTGACTAATCGGCTCATTTGTTAGCAGTGATTCACATAGGGGTCTAAACATTCATGTGTACAACTTCCCTGGTCCAATCCTGACAGAGTATTACTAAATGATTGATGTGATGGATAGCAAGTCAGGCATTAAATGCCATACAGGCTTCTCCAGTCCACTTTTAACCTAGTATAAGGAAATGGTAGACTGGATGAAGGTAATTAAAGGGACATAAAATAAGTTGGGATAGAGACAAAATATAATAATGTGTACTTTAATTACTTTACCTGCAAATTTATACTGCAGTGCCTCACCATTAACCCTTTCTTTTTTAGTTTCTGAATTGTAAAGCTCTAACTCCCACCACACATTTCCTACTATAGCTGTACCTATATCTATTGTTGTTTTGGTAGAATGCACAAATGAATAGGGATTATCTGATGGAGCATGCCTAGAAGATGTGAACTCAGTTGAAATACAATGCCTGTGTCTAAACAATGATAAGGGGGGGAACAGACTACTCCAGACAGCATGGCTTTGTAACAAATTTTGCTTATTTTTTTAAATTATTTTAAGATACTTGCCAGCAATTTTTAAACAATTATTTTATGCAAACTATTTTACTTAATTAGCCTTTTTAGGAAATGCACAGATCTCAACATGTTTTATGGCACTTTAATTACTTTCACTTCAGCTTTTGGAGAGAGCAGATATGTGTGCCTCTGTCAGCGTGCTAGTGTTAGACTACTTGCAGTGTGCACTTTTTTTTTGTTGAGAACGTTTGTGTGCAGAATCAGATTTTTTCTTGCAGTGCAACTGCACAGTAGTGTTTTTTTGTTTGTTTTCTACTCTGTGGAAATGAACATGCTAAAACTGTTTTACACATCCAAACTACCAGATATGATTACTGTACAAAACACCATACTACCTCTTACGCAATAAATATTAACCATTGACTTGTAATGCCTGCCCAAAGATGCAAACCATATGGATGCGCACAATAAAAACATCTGGCCCAAAGTGTTTTATGTCCCTCTAAAAAAAAGTTTAATGAAAACAAGATTAGACCAGATTTTGAGGGGCAATGCTGAGTGCATTATTGCGTTTGTGTATATATATGTGTGTGTGTGTGTGTGTGTAACAGGTACATTCACAAAATCCCCTTTTTTAAAATAGGCTCCACACACATATCAAGCTATGGAGCCCTAGTAATGCAGACTAGCACTATATAAAATAGGTGTTTACTTTATTACAATTTAAATGTTAATATAAATAAAAAAGTGTATCTTTGCTACTGACATTAATTGTACATATAATTGACAGAGAGAAAAAGAGGGAATAAAAATATTAACATGCATTATACTCACCATATTAATGGCATTCACTGGCCCTATGCTGTTTACGTACATATATGTTTGAATTACTGTTGGTTTAACTGTAAGAAAGAAAGAAATATATAATTTTACAATTTAAAGTTGAACAAAATTTCACTTTAAAATATGAAAGTGTCCCATACAGTTGGTTTAGAAAAGCAATATAGAGTAAAGATTTTTATAGTTGTAATAAACTCAATATCCTTCATTATGCAATGTATCCTACTTAAAGGGACAATCAAGTCAAAATAAACGTTTATGATTCAGATAGAATATGCAGTTTTAAGACACTTACCAATTGACTTCCATTATGAAATTTTGCAATGTCTTTTTATATAGACACTTTCTGGGGAACAAAATCCTACTGAGAATGTGCACAAGCTTACAGGGTATACGTATACTATTTGTGATTGGCTGGGGGATGTCACATGATACAGGGGGGCGGAAAATGGGAGAAAAAATAAACTTGTCAGAAAAAAAAAATCAGTGCTCAATAAAGTGTGAAACATTTCTATCTTATCGTATTGCTATTATGAATCAGCTGTACACTTTGCAGACTTACTTTACTGATAATAATTAAAGGGCCATAATACCCAAATGTTAAAACACTTGAAAGTTATGCAGCATAGCTGTAAAAATCAGACTAGAAAATATCACCTGAACATCTCTATGTAAAAAAGAAAGATATTTTACCTCAAAATGTACAAAGTATTCACAGTTTCACACCCTATTTTAAAGGACTTTAAACAGCAAATCAGTATGCCTGTTCCGGGACCTGCAAGGGAGTTAGCCTCATGCAAACTCATGTTATTTCCCTATTCAGTTTAAGGAAGTTTACTATGAAATCTCATGACAGTTAAGTGAAATCTCATGTGATCACAGTAAAAGAGTTTATGACCTCAGCACTGCTGATGCTGATTGGATGCTGTTCATTTCTTGGGGTTTTTTTTTGTTTTTTTTACCTGCAGCTGGACAACAGCTGAAGTATAACTTTTTACACAGAACTTACTCTGGTGAGCTGACGAAGTTGTGAGGTAAAATATCTTCCTTTTTTACATAGAGATGCTCAGGTGATATTTTCCTGTCAGCTTGTCAGCTTTTTAGAGTTATGCTGCATCACTTTCAAAGTAATTAAGCATATGAGTATTATGTCCCTTTAAATTACTGAATGCAATGAGAGTTTTGTGAATTGTTCACTTGATACCAAAGGAAAGTTTATTGGAATGATCCATAAACAAGCTGGTCTCACTGAATTACCTCACCAGCTGTGTGCAGGTAAAGTTTGCTCAAAATCCACAATACCCTTATTTAAAGGGATAGGAAACCCTTAAAATGTTTTGATATATTTTAAAACGTCTTTGAATATAATAGATTTTTGTAATTAGTACATATTAAATGTTTTCTGTGGTTTTCCTTTAATTTGTCCTCTAGAGCACTTACTGCGCCAAAGCCACATATTCCTTCATTATGCAGGGCCTATAATGATGTTCTACCTAGGTAGAAACATCATGGCGGCCCGCATGCGCATTAGGATCCTGGATACTTGGTAGGCTAATGCATGCACATATTAAATTTCTTCGTTCTCCTCTCCTGCTGTGCGTCATTAAGTGGCGACAGGTGGATGTGGACTTCGAAGTTGGAAAAAGTTGCTGGAGCTGAGGGTGAATCAGCAGAAGCAGCAATATTGATCAAGGTAAGTATCCAAACTACCCCTAGATGAACGATCATTGTGTGATGTAATAAGTATAAGAATTTCAAGCCCTAGACTAACGAGCAATTAATATAATAGAACAATAAAAATAGTGACCGGCTCAATTTGAATGACGCGCGCATGCAAGTGCCATTACTTATTAATGTGCATGCGATATTTAACAACAGAGGCATTATGAATATTTAAATTAAATGAAGCATAGTGTGGCATGATTGGAAGATGCAAAATTATGCATTATGCTCAAGTTCAGCCTTATTTTATGGGCGGTTGTTGGGGCCCTTTATTGGAAAGATAAACATATGAAAAATATATATTTAGAAGCTTTCGGCTAGATTATGAGTTTTGTGGTAGCAGAAAAAGCAGCGTTAACAGGTCCTAACGCTGCTTTTTCCCTACCGCTGCTATTACGAGTCTTGCAGGTTTAGGGGCACCACACACTTCTTTGGCCTTACCACAAAACGACTTACGTAAACTTCATAAAGTCTTTTTTCTATGGGACTTCCATAGCGCTGATATTACGAGTTTGTCCTGGGAGGCCAAAAAGTGAGCGGTACATCCTCTACCTCCAAGATCCCTAATGCATTTAAAAGTCAGTAGTTAAGAGTTTTATGATACAACGCCGTAACATAAAACTCATAACTAAAGTGGTAAAAAGTACACTAACACGCATAAACTACCTATTAACCCCTAAACCGAGGCCCTCCCGCATCGCAAAAACTAAAATAACATTTTTAACCCCTAATCTGCTGCTCCGGACAACGCCGCAACTATAATAAACATATTAACCCCTAAACCGCCGCACTCCCACATTGCAAACACTATTTAAATATTATTAACCCCTAATCTGCCGTCCCTAACATCGCCACCACCTACCTACATTTATTAACCCCAAATCTGCCGCCCCCAACGTCGCCACCACTATACTAAATGTATTAACCCCTAAACATAAGTCTAACCCTAACCCTAACACCCCCTAACTTAAATATAATTACAATAAATCTTAATAAATATTAATATTATTACCTTAATAATTCCTATTTAAAACTAAATACTTACCTGTAAAATAAACCCTAAGCTAGCTACAATATAATTAATAGTTACATTGTATCTAGCTTAGGGTTTATTTTTATTTTACAGGCAAGTTTGTATTTATTTTAACTAGGTACAATAGTTATTAAATAGTTATTAACTATTCAATAACTACCTAGCTAAATAAATACAAATTTACCTGTAAAATAAAATCTTAATAAATCTTAATAAAAATGAATATTATTAACTAAATAATTCCTATTTAAAACTAAATATTTAATAACTACCTAGATAAAATAAATACAAAAGTACTTGTAAAATAAAACCTAACCTAAGTTACAATAACACCTAAACTAACCCTACAATTAAATAAATTAACTAAATTAAAACCAATTAAATAAATTAAATTAGCTAAAGTACAAAATAAAACAAACACTAAATTACAGAAAATAATAAACAAATTACAAGATATTTAAACTAATTACACCTAATCTAATATCCCTATAAAAATAAAAAAGCCCCCCAAAATAAAAAAAAAACCCTAGCCTAAACTAAACTATCAATAGCGCTTAAAAGGGCCTTTTGCGGGGCATTGCCCCAAAGAAATCGGCTCTTTTACCCGTAAAAAAAAATACAAACAACCCCCCAACAGTAAAACCCACCACCCACACAACCAACCCCCCAAATAAAATACTATCTAAAAAAACCTAAGTTTCCCATTGCCCTGAAAAGGGCATTTGGATGGGCATTGCCCTTAAAAGAGCATTTAGCTCTATTGCAGGCCCAAACCCTAACCTAAAAATAAAACCCACCCAATACACCCTTAAAAAAACCTAACACTAACCCCCTGAAGATCGACTTACAGTTCTTAAGACCGGACATCCATCCTCAAGGAAGCGGCAGAAGTCTTCATCCAAGCCGGGCCGAAGTCCTCAACGAAGCCGGGAGAAGTCGTCCTCCAGATGGACAGAAGTCTTCATCCAGATGGCATCTTCTATCTTCATCCATCTGACGCGGAGCGGCTCCATCTTTAAGACATCCGACGCGGAGCATCCTCTTAATTCGGAGTCTTCTTACTGAATGAAGGTACCTTTAAGTGATGTCATCCAAGATGGCGTCCCTTAGATTCTGATTGGCTGATCAGCAAATCGGAATTAAGGTAGAAAAAATCCAAATCAGCCAATAGGATTGAGCTTGCATTCTATTGGCTGTTCCAATCAGCCAATAGAATGCCAGCTCAATCCTATTGGCTGATTGCATCAGCCAATAGGATTTTTTCTACCTTAATTCCGATTGGCTGATAGAATTCTATCAGCCAATCGGAATCTAAGGGACGCCATCTTGGATGACGTCACTTAAAGGTACTTTCATTCAGTAAGAAGACTCCGGATGAAGAGGATGCTCTGCATCGGGATGTCTTGAAGATGGAGCCGCTTCACGTCAGATGGATGAAGATAGAAGATGCCATCTGGATGAAGTCTTCTGCCCGTCTGGAGGACCACTTCGCCCGGCTTGGATGAAGACTTCTCCCGGCTTCGTTGAGGACTTCGGCCTGGTTGGATGAAGACTTCTGCCGCTTCCTTCAGGATGGATGTCCGGTCTTCAGAAATGTAAGTCGATATTTAGGTGGTTAGTGTTAGGTTTTTTTTAAGGGTATATTGGGTGGGTTTTATTTTTAGGTTAGGGTTTGGGCCTGCAATAGAGCTAACTGCCCTTTTAAGGGCAATGCCCATCCAAATGCCCTTTTCAGGGCAATGGGGAGCTTAGGTTTTTTTAGATAGTATTTTATTTGGGGGGTTGGTTGTGTGGGTGGTGGGTTTTACTGTTGGGGGGGGTTGTTTGTATTTTTCTTTACAGGTAAAAGAGCTGATTTCTTTGGGGCAATGCCCCGCAAAAGGCCCTTTCAAGGGCTATTGATAGCTTAGTTTAGGTTTTTTTTTTTATTTTGGGGGGGCTTTTTTTATTTTGATAGGGCTATTAGTTTAGGTTAGGTGTAATTAGTTTAAATATCTTGTAATTTGTTTATTATTTTCTGTAATTTAGTGGGGGTTTTTTTGTACTTTAGCTAATGTAATTTATTTAATTGTTTTTAATTTAGTTAATTTATTTAATTGTAGGGTTAGGTTAGGTTATTGTAACTTAGGTTAGGTTTTATTTTACAGGTAAATTTGTATTTATTTAGCTAGGTAGTTATTAAATAGTTAATAACTATTTAATAACTATTGTATCTAGTTAAAATAAATACAAACTTGCCTGTAAAATAAAAATAAACCCTAAGCTAGATACAATGTAACTATTAGTTTGTAGCTAGCTTAGGGTTTATTTTACAGGTAAGTGTTTAGTTTTAAATAGGAATTATTAAGGTAATAATATTCATTTTTATTAAGATTTATTGTAATTATATTTAAGTTAGGGGGTGTTAGGGTTAGACTTTGGTTAAGGGGTTAATAAATTTAGTATAGTGGTGGCGACGTTGGGGGCGGCAGATTAGGGGTTAATAAATGTAGGTAGGTGGCGGCGATGTTAGGGATGGCAGATTAGGGGTTAATAATATTTAACTAATGTTTGCGAGGTGGGAGTGCGGCGGTTTAGGGGTTAATAAGTGTAGTTAGGTTGCGGCGACATTGAGGGAAGAAGATTAGGGGTTAATAAATATAATGTAGGTGTCGGCGATGTTGGGGGCAGCAGATTAGGGGTTCATAAGTATAATGTAGGTGGCGGTGGTGTCCGGAGCGGCAGATTAAGGGTTAATAAGTATAATGTAGGTGTCAGCGATGTCGGGGGCGGCAGATTAGGGGTTAATAAGTGTAATATTAGGGGTGTTTAGACTCGGGGTTCATGTTAGGGTGTTAGGTGTAAACATAAAATGTATTTCCCCATAGGAATCAATGGGGCTTTGTTAAGGAGCTTTACGCTGCTTTTTGGCAGGTGTTAGACTTTTTCTCAGACAGATCTCCCCATTGATTCCTATGGGGAAATCGTGCACGAGCACGTACGTCCAGCTCACCGCTGACTTAAGCAGCGCTGGTATTGAAGTGCGGTAAGGAGCACAATTTTGCTCAATGCTCACTTCTTGTCTATTAACACCGGGTTTGTAAAAACCTGTAATACCAGGGCTGTAGGTAAGTGAGCGGTGAGAGAAAACTGCTCATTAGCACCGCACAGCTCATAATGAGTAACTCATAATCCCGCCATTTGTTTTTTTAAAAAGGTAAGGGCATTTAAAACTTTAAATATTGTTGTGTCTAATACTTATGTTTTTATTCATATGTTAGCAAACATTTCTAACCCTTTAACTAGCAAAAAGTAATATATACTAAACTAAAGGCATAAGTTAAATTGTAGTGAAAACATTCCTGTTTAATTTGAATTTGCTACAAACTTACCCTTTAAATCAGTTCCAGGTGTTCTCCTGTTAACTTCACTCTGCCCTGTGAAATTCTGTATCTCAGAGAGCTTCATTACTTTCTATGGAAGGCATCTATTATCTTTCTGGGACTTTCAGCTCCTGCCCTTTTTTCTTATAGAATTCAGCGAGTTCAGCCCCTGTGAAGTCTGCACTATAATTTCTCTGCAAACTATAGAATCGTTGAACATTGGGACCATAGGAAGTAATGAAGCTCTAAGGGAAACTGAAGTTGTCAGTTTTATTTTAAAGTGAACAAATACAAAGTGCTATGTATTTTTAAAAATATGCACATAAATGCACAAAGTATGACATTTTTAATAGTTACACAAAAATCTGTCAAAGTATAATCAGAATTTGTGAAATCACAATCCTCAATACACTGCTGTATACAGAATATATATAAATTTAAAAAAAAAAAAAAAATAGTATGTGCAAAGTCTAAATGTAATAAAACTAATGTCAAACGTAATATCCAATACAAAGTACAAAGTGTAAATACAGCATAACTCTCATGTAACAACTAGAAATGCAATTAATGTTCCTTAGAGTAGTAAAACAGAATCTGCATTTTTAAAATCTTGTGAAGGATCTCACAGAATCATTTTATACCATTTCATCAGGGGAGAGCTTAAAGGGACATTAAACCACAACATTTATATAATATATATACAGATATACAGATATAAGATAAAGACACATGTATATGTACACAATATGATACAGTAATGAGATCTGATTATACCTATAGATATAAGATAAAGACACAGGTATATGTACACAATGTGATAAAGTAATGAGATCTGATTATACCTACAGATATAAGATAAAGAAGCAGGTATATGTACACAGTGTGATAAAGTAATGAGATCTGATTATACCTACAGATATAAGATACAGAAGCATGTATATGTACACAATGTGATAAAGTAATGCATTTGATTTTACCTACAGATATAAGATAGACATATGTATATGTACACAATGTGATAAATTAGTGAGATCTGATTATACCTACAGATATAAGATAAAGACACATGAATATGTACACAGTGTGATGAAGTAATGATATCTGATTATACCTACAGATATAAGATAAAGACATGTATATGTACACAATGTGATAAATTAGTGAGATCTGATTATACCTACAGATACAGTATAAGATACAGACGCATGTAAATGTACACAGTGTGATAAAGTAATGAGATCTGATTATACCTACAAGCTCAACCCATATTATTAGGTTGTGGCTTCAAAACACAAAACCAGCTATTTCATATACACAAATAAACCTTAAAAAGCAAATCTCATACATTTTATTCTCTACAGCTGGTAAAAACGTAATTGGAAACACATTAAGGGAAAAAACAATTGTATATTGTACTGTCCCTTTAATTCTTTTTATTTCTATATATGGAGACTAAAATAATGAATGTGTAAAAACATAGATATGTAAGAAAACTGCTCAATGTTATTAGTAAGCTGACCATTTTTTTTTTAATGGAGCTTGGAACATAATCATCTTTAGCCCACACACATCAAGTTATACAATTTGGTATAAAGGATTAAATGAACTATAAATTAGTCTGAGCCAGATACACAAATTACAACATTTTTCTTTTTGTCTGCTACAATATTAAAAGCAACTGAGAATTATTAATTAAATGTGTTTTCCACTGTGTAATATAGTACCACTTTAGCTCACTCATATATATATATTTTTGCTACATGCTAAGATGATGTTTGAAAGTCTAATATTTATAAAAAGAATATGTAAAATATTAAAAGAAAATATCCATGTACAGAATACACTTATTATCTTGTCAGATTGTAAATTTAAAGGGCCATGATACCCAAATGTTGAAACACTTGAAAATAATGCAGCATAGCTGTAAAAAGCTGACTAGAAAATATCACCTGAACATCTCTATGTAAATAAGAAAGATATTTAACCTCAAATGTCCTAAGTATTCAAACCCCATTGCAAAGGACTTTAAGCAGCAAATCAGTATGTCTGTCCCAGGACCTGCAAGGGAGTGAGCCTCATGCACACTCATTTTATTTCCCTATTCAGTTTAAAGGGACAGTCTACACCAGAATTTTCATTGTTTAAAAAGATAGATAATCCCTTTATTATCCATTCCCCAGTTTTTCATAACCAACACAGTTATATTAATATACTTTTTACCTCTGTGATTACCTTGTATCTAAGCCTCTGCAGACTGCCCTCTTAGCTCAGTGCTTTGACGGACATGCAGTTTAGCCAATCAGTGCATACTCTTAAATAACTCCACGGGAGTGAGCACAATGTTATCTATATGACACACATAAACTATTACTGTCTCACTGTGAAAAGCGTTCAAAATGCTCTGAGCTAAGAGGCGGTTTTCATCAGTTTAGAAATCAGTTTGAGCTTACCTAGGTTTAGCTTTTCAAAAATACCACCCAGGGAACAAAGCAAATTTAATGAAGTCAATTGGACATTTGTTTAAAATTGCATGCCATATCTGAATCATGAAAGTTTAATTTTGACTAGTCTGTCCCTTTAACCCCTTGAGTGCTAATAATGGCTCTGATCCGTCGTAGAGTTTCCTACTCTGGTGCTAACGACGGCTCAGAGCCGTCGCTAGCACTCTCCCACCTTGAGGGAGATCTGGGGGCTCCCACCCGCTCCTACCCCGGTGATCAGGCCTGCATAGTGACAGGCATCGCCGGGGCTTCACGTTATGTGCAGTGACGTCACGCGCAATGACGTGATGATGTCACTGCACAACTTTATTTATACTTAACAATGTTAAAGGGACACTGAACTCAAATTGTTTCTTTCATGATTCAGATAGAGCATGCAATTTTAAGCAACTTTCTAATTTTTTTTTATTTTTTTTTGAAAAGTTTTCTTTATTAATAGAAATCAAACACATACAGCTGTAAAACAATAATACAGTTCAGGTCTCAGTTAATACACAGGCAATATATTATCAGTATCAATCTAATAATTCAAAACTGGGTATATATACAGAGCTGGCATTCTTGAACAGATTAGTGTCTAAGGCATTCTCAGGTCATTATTTTTCCCAGCATATAAATATTCTTCCCATATAAACACAATAGAATAGTATTCTTCCAATTTGTTCACTAAACCATAATGGTATTTCTCTAGGGATAACGTTAAAGTTATAGAATTTATCCATTCCTCTCTAGATGGAACATCAACACTTTTCCAACGTCTTGGAATTAACTGTTTAGCACAGTTCAACATTATATTCAGTATTACCCCTCTGAACCTACATCTAATCTTGGTTGGCTTGCGGAACAAACACGTCTGTGGGTCTAATGATATGTCATGGTGCGTGGCTTTGCGGATCTCAGAGGTCACCATTCTCCAGAATTCCTGTATTTTTGGGCAGTGCCACCACACATGGAGCAGTGTACCTGTCTGGCCACAATTTCTCCAACATAGGGCTTGGGTGTTAGGGTAGATCAGGGATAACCTATGCGGTGTCAAGTACCATCTACTTAATAACTTCATGTTAGTCCCTCTAAATTTCATAGATGTGGTGGAAGAGTTCATGTGTTTAATTATGGTAAGCCAATCCTTCTCTGTAAGTGGGGAGTTTAAATCTTTCTCCCATTTCTCTGTATATGAGGGTAACTTGCGTGAGTGATAATTTAGCAATTGTTGGTAGGCCATGGAGAGGTGGCCCTTTGTTGCCGTTTGTGAAAAACATATATTTTCTAATGGTGTGCGTGATCTAAGGATTTGCTGTTTATCAGGGTGTGTGCTAATGTAGTGCTTGAGTTGGAGAAACTTATACCATTGTTGAAAGTGATCGATATTTAATTCAGTTAGCTCTTCGTTTGTACATAGGGTGTGTCCCCTTAAAACCTTACTAAATGGAATTAGAGTGTGGATCGTACTATCAGATTTACCAATGCTTTTGTACTTTATTTGGAAAATAGGATTAGTGATGATTGGGGATAGGGGGGAGGGAATGGATGATAAAGAAGGGAAATGTTTGAGAGCGTAGTGCCAGGATTTAAAAGTTTCTCTGGTAAGTGAGGATATTGACTTAGTATATTTTTGTTCAGTTGGGGACACCCAGCAGGCGCTACCTATATTTGGAAAAGAAGCTAGTGAGTGTTCTAGTGCAACCCATTCCTTATTTATGCTGTTTTTGCACCAGTCTATGATTCGTACAAGCTGCGTTGCTATTCTATAGAATGCTATGTTTGGGGCCCCTAATCCACCTCTATCTTTAGACATATATAGCGTGTGCATAGGAACCCTTATCATATGTTCAGACCAGATATAGGAGTTGAGAACCTTTTGTAGAGAGCGTATATATGAGTCGGGAAGTTGTATAGGGAGGGCTTGGAACGTGTATAATATTTTGGGGAGTACCATCATTTTTATTGAGTTTACACGACCTATCCAGGATATAGGTTTATGTTTCCATTCATGTAGTTCCTTTTTAACTGTCTGCAGCAATGGGAGGTAGTTTAATGAAAATATTAATGACTTATTTTCAGGGATTTGAATACCTAGATATTTAATTGATTTAGTAGTATGGTGATACCCAAAATCTGTCTGTATCTTTTCCACCAAGTTGGGGGGGTTGTAGAAGCTAATAAATTCTGACTTATTTTCGTTAATTTTGAAGAAAGAATACTTACTATAGTTTGAGAGTTCTGACGATAATTCTATGAGTGACTTGGCAGGGGATGTTAATGTGAGCATTACGTCATCGGCATATAATGCCATTTTATACTGATTGCCTTGAATCTCAATTCCTCTTGTATCTGAATTCTGCCGAATTCTGGATGCCAAAATCTCCATTGCCAGAACAAACAACAAGGGCGAAAGAGGGCAGTCCTGTCTCGTACCGTTGGTTATGGTTATTGGGAGGGTTAGGGAGTCATTTAATCTAATTCTAGCCGAGGGGGAATTATATAATGCAAATATTTTTTCAACTATTGTTTGTCCAAATCCAAATTTATATAGGGTGGCCTTCAGGAATTTCCAGTTTAATCTATCAAAAGCCTTTTCGGCATCTATTGATAGGAATATAGTTGGTGTCTCATTATCTGTGACGTAGTCGAGAAGGTTAAGTAATTTTATTGTGTTATCCCTGGCCTCACGGAAAGGGGTAAATCCCGCTTGGTTGACATGTATTAGTGTAGGGAGAAGTTTATTAATACGGGAGGCGATAATCTTAGCATAAAGTTTTATGTCTGTATTAATTAAGGAGATAGGGCGGAAACTCGATGGGGTTGTGGGGGGTTTGTCAGGTTTAGGTAGCACTGTTATATGAGCCTCTACCATGGTTTTAGAAAATGGGTTCCCCTTCCCTACCTCATCAAAAAGTTGTAGAAGGAAAGGGGACAAAACATCTTTAAAGCATTGATAGTAATTCACTGAAAAGCCATCTGGGCCTGGGCTTTTACCCTTATTCATTTCCTTGAGTCCTCTAAGGATTTCTTGTAGGGTAATGGGTTGGTCTAGCTCAGTTCTCTGTTCAGGAGTCAGGGAAGGTAGGGTACAGTTCTGTAGGTAATGTTCTTACTCTGAGTCTTCAAAGGAGTTAACGTTAGCGGGGGGCAATGTTATATAATTTAAGGTAGTATTCCGGGAATTGTGTACCTATCTCTGGAGTAGTTTGCACCTTTTGTTTTTGAGGGGTGATCAGGTGGTGGATATATGATTTCAATTTTCTTTTTTTAAGCGCTCTGGCCAACAATTTCCCTGCCCTATCACCTTCATAGAAGAATTTTTGTTTAACTTTATGAGTGATAGCCTGTTGTTCTTGGGTTAGGAGAGATTTCAATTGGGATCTTGTGCTCATCAAATCTTGTAATATTTGGGGGTCAGTAGGTGTTTTTTTATGTTGTAGGTCTAATTTAGATAGTGATTCAGCCAATTCAGTATATCTTAAGCGGGCTATTTTCTTAGTCTGTGCCCTAATTTTAATGAACTCACCTCTCATATAACACATGGGTTTCCCACAAAGTGGAGATATTAATGTCAGGGGTGTTATTGATTACAAAAAATTCTTGCAGGGAGCGTGTTAAGGCATCTGTGTGTTCAGTTTTGTCTAATATTGTATCATCCAACTTCCATATAAATTCAGTATTCCTAGAGTTGGGCCAGTTTAGAGAAAGTAGCACAGCAGAATGATCAGACCACGGGGTGGTTTTGATTTGGGAGTTTGAGAGGTGGGGGAGACCTACTTGGTTTATGAAGAAATAGTCTAATCTGCTGTACATTTTTGTAGGGGCTGAAAAGAATGTGTAATCAATCTTGTCCCCATGGAAGTATCTCCAAGAGTCATAAAGATTGTGTTCCCTTAAGTTTTTCCACAGAAATTGTGCGGTTTTCTTAGAAACGCAAATATTGACATTTGAGCTATCTTTTAGTGGTTGGAGAGGGAAGTTAACATCTCCCCCCAATATAACAATTCCTTTGGCCATGTCTACAAGTTTCTGGAACATTCTACGGTTCCATATAGAAGTCCAAAGACTCCCAGAAACCGCCCTTCAGTATCTTTGGTAGTTTGTATGTGATGAAAGGCTGTATTCCTATGGAATAAAATGCAAACCCCTCTCTTTTTTTGTAAATCGGAATTGTGGTAGTGCTGAGTGAAATGGGGGCCTAGATATTTAGGTTCTCTGTGCCTTTTGAAATGTGTCTCCTGTAGAAACAAAATATCTGCTTTCCTCCTAGATAAATCAAGCAACGCCATTGAGCGTTTGTTAGGTGAGTTAAATCCCCTAACGTTTTGTGAGATTATTTGTAATGTGCGTGTCATGGTAGCTTATGCCTAACTAGATACCTGTCGTATGAAACTATACCAGAATTGAAACCCTGTAGATGCCAATAATCTTGCAGCCTTTTGAGTGTAGGAAAAACCTGAAAATTTGAGACCTGCATTGAAAACATAAAAAAAAAATACAAATACAAATAATAACACATGTCTTAACAGTAAACGTCTAAAAATTAGCATCAATTTTCTAATAACACAAACTCAGGGGTATCCTAGAGAAACCGAAAATATTCCTATCATATTTACTATAGGTTAGTAACACCAGAGAACTTAATTTTGCCACCTAGGTGGCCAACAAGAACGTCTTTGACATAGTCCTGAAACAAAGTCTCTCTATAAGATTATAGGGATCTCCGCCAAAAGGCGATAAACAGGATCATGGAATAATAAAAACTATTATCACACATAAAACAACTTTACTCACTAATCAAGCAGTCTCATTCACTGAGTTTCTGGTTCTGAGTCCTCGTCATCCTTAGATGAGGTAGGGGACCCCATCTCCCCTCGCTGTGAGGGTGTAGCTGTAGAGTTCTGTTTTTGTGAGAATCTACCTTTCTTTTTAGGTTGAATAGTGCTCCATGCTTCTTTTTTCTTCTGCGCTTGGGATTTTGCACTCTCTGACGGGTGTTCTTGCTGAGTAGATGGTATAGGAGGGGGATCCAAATCCAGTAATTTGCAAAACTGTGGTATTTCTTGTGGACTTGAGCAGTGGACCCATCTGTTATTATGAATAACCATGAGTTGAAACGGGAATCCCCATCTGTACGGGATCCTCTTATTTCTAAGGATGGTTGTAATTGGAGATAGTTCTTTTCTACGTTGTAGGGTGCGGACTGCCAGGTCAGCATAAAATTGTAGAACGACACCCCGGAACCTGACGGGTTGTTTTTTCCTCGATGCGGCCATAAGGTTTTCCTTTTCTTGAAAGTTTTTAAATTTAATGATGATGTCTCTGGGGGGTGCTGTATCAGGTGGTTTGGGCCTCAGCGCCCTGTGTGCCCTCACCCATTGTATGGTAGCTGCATTAGGGTCGTCCAATAGATGTTGAAATAGAGCTGGTAAATATACTGGAAGGTCCTTAGGGAGGACCGATTCTGGGGTGCCTCTAATTCTAATATTTTTCCTTCTATTCCTATTTTCCATGTCCTCCATTTTATCTTGCAGTGCTACTATCTGTTCTGATTGCTGTTCAATTGTTTCTTGTATGGATGTCACATCTACTTTAATCATATCTTGATTATCCTCTAGAGCTTCCACCCTAAAGCCCACTGTATGTAAATCTTGCTTTAGTTCCATCAGCTCTTCTCTAATACATGTTCTTACTATTTTAGCAATGTCCTGTGTAGAAGCCAGAGAGGAAAGAATATGAGTAGGTATTTGAGTATGCTCCTCATTAGATGTTTCTGCATTTTCCTGTGAAGGGTCTATGAGATGTGGAGATACAACAGTTGTTTTTAGGCTTTCCAATTCCTTCCTCTCTGATGGGCTAAAGAATGAGCTGACTGAGTGTCCTTTAGCCTGTTGTGGTTTGATTGTTTTAACCGGCTTTACATTTCGCTTAGTAGCCATGATGTGGAGATTTGAAGTGTATAACAGATTGTAAATGTTCCCCTTCTCAAATGATAGTTAAGCCTGAGATATATTATTGCAAGGGGTTTTGCTTATACTAGAATGTCTGATGCCTTTGGTGGGTGTGAGAAAAAATAAGGAAGAACAAAAACCCCTGTATAGTTTCCAGTCGCTTGTTTTAATCAGGCACTTTGTTCTTTTTTCTTCCCTCCAGCAGCTTATCTCACAATTTTCAATATCCCTCAGACCTTTCCCTGTACTTGTCTAAAGTTTTCCTGGGCATAGAACTTACCCCAGAGAGGGCTATACTGCTCAGGTTAGAGGATCGGATGGTTCTCCTGTGGATGCTGCGCCACTCGATTTCCAAGATGGCCGCCGGACTGCAGTCCTAGAATTCTGTAAAAGTGAGCAAAGTGCTTATTTTTTATCCAAGTGACTTCGGAATGGTACCGGAGTGTTCTCTAAGTATTCCCAGCTCTGTTCCATCCAATTGTTTAGTTATAGGTTCATTTGAACCTACTGTAGATCCGGTGTTTTGCGGTAGTCAGTAAGGAGCTCTGGGCTTAAGCAACTGTCATCGTTGCGGCCGACTCCGCCCCACAACTTTCTAATTTACTCCTATTATCAAATTTCCTTCATTCTCTTGGTATCTTTATTTCAAATGCAAGAATATAAGTTTAGATGCTTGCCCATTTTTTTGTGAACAACCTGGGTTGTTCTTGCTGATTGGTGGATAAATTCATCAACCAATAAAAATGTGCTGTCCAGAGTACTGAACATGTTGAGGAGTTTATGGAAACTCCTATGTTACAAAAAGCCACCGGACCTATCTGTTGCAACACAATCTAATCGCTTATGTACCCAGTGTGCTAGCAGCTCTGTCGGTCTTTTGAATTAATAGTATAGTGAACCGCCAATGTGACGGTAATAAGCTGTTACTTACAAATACAACTGTCAATCCGGGCTAACTTCATTCGGTTCAGCGGTTGCTCACAACCAATCCGAATTAAATATATATTAGAAGTGGGTGTTCCATCAAAACGACACATGCATCAAATGTTAATGAACCGAATGCTAGAGCTGTGCACTATCCTTACATGCATAATTTGGGACTGTGAATCTATTTACCATAAATAAAAGTATTGTAACAATATATAGCAAGAACTACAACCTTGCAAGATACATATTGTATACAATCCAAATACAACAGTTTCAATAGCAATTGCAAATGCAAACAGCTGCATATTATACCAAGATAGTATTTCAAATTGCAATTGCAAATATTCAAATAAACTTTTGAAACTACATATTTTCAGTAATATTTTCTTGGTACTATATATGTATCTATTAATAGTGAATGAATAGAATGCTGATGTAGTGCACCATTCCTATAAGAATACTATGAGACTATGAATACATACACAATCAACAAGAATACTATGAGACTGTGAGCACATACACAATTAATAAGTACTGTAACAACAAATAGCAAGAATTATAAACTGGCAGGCATATGCTGCATACAATTTCAATACAACAGTTCCAATTGCAATTGCAAACACACATAACTGGATACAATACCCAGATCTCAATCTGAATTGCAATTGTAAATATTCAAATTCTCCAAAATTGAGTATTTTCAACGATATTTTCTTGCTACTATTTAATAGTATTGTAGGAACAAAATTAAAGTGTAACCCAAGGCGCCTACCCTAAGGAGGCTAGGTGTATAAAATGTGTAATCTAATTAAGATTCAGTGTAGTCTAAAAAATGTTTTTAATACATAAATAAAAATGTTTGACAGATAAAACAAATATACATATAATGTCTCAGGTATACATACAATGCTTCATGGATCCATGATAAATAACAGAAAAATAAAATCAAGTAGTAAAACAGTAAAATAATCCAATAAAATGCAGTGCTAAATAATACAATAGCAGCGAATGATATAGTTCCTGACAATCTTGTTTGGAAAATCTCTGATGGATAAATAAGGTGTGAAGAGAAAAAGTGTAAAAAACTCCTCTGATTGTGTGGGTGAAAGAAACTTCAAAATGTGCTCTAAAATATAATAAAAATAATCCTCGAAGAATGTATCTCAAAAAAATCTCAAAAAATATATATAGCTCTCAAAAATATTTTCCACAGAAGTGTGTTCCAAAAAACGGTGAAAAAATGTGAAGAAATGTGAAGAAAAATAATAAAGAAAAAATTTTGGTGAATAAGTGGAGTGGAAAGTCTAAAATAGTTCAATTGTTCCAGTTGCTGAGTTTCCTAAATCCCAGTGGAAAGTATAATCGGAGTGTCAATAAAGGTGTAGAAAATAAATTGTCAGTAATCCTTTATTCCTGAAAATCCTTAGCCATCAATCCAATAAAAAATAATAAAAAATATGCACAAAAGACAAAAACAAAAAAACAAAATCAAAAAATAAAAAATGAAAAATGAAAAATGAAAAACAGAGAACAGTAACCTGTAGAGAGAGAAGAGAAACAAAATATAGTGTAGATTGTCCTAAATGTTCAGCAAATAATGAAATAAGGCTTACCAGCTGGTCAACGCGTTTCGGCCTGTGCTAGGCCTTTCTCAAGACTGGTTTTAGTATACTGGTGGTGGCCTTATATAGTTTGTTTGACCGGAAGTGATTTATTACTCACTTCCGGTTTTCCGGATTTTGCTATCTTGTTTTGGGGCTGAATATAATGTACAGTTGTGTGTAGTTTCCTTATTTTAGTGTAGACTGATAATAAATTGTGACGTTCTATGGTTTAGCAAGATATCTTTTGTTATTAGCCCTTTCTTAATACCTCCGTGGGAAACGTGACGTCACTTCCGGTCTAGGCAATTTTTACGATCGATTTCATAGATCGTGTATGCGAATTGGGTTCATAATTCTATTTGGGTCTATATTTCTATGGGGAGAGTGGAGTCTATAAATCTCTTATTTTTCATATCGATTTTCTTAATGTTGGTAAACATGGGTCCGTAATGGGACCGACCTGATTGGTCATGACGTCACGGTCTCGGGTTGGCGCCTTTGATTGGTTCTGAAACGGGGGGTTTGCCTAATCCTGCCTTACTATTGGTGTGCAAATAGCCGTAATTTTAAAATATAGCGATGATTACAGAGTACAGTGATAACAAAAATATCATTGAGAAAATATTTAAAAAACATTGGGGTATACTAAAAGATGATGACCTGATAGGTGAGAAACTCCCTATTCAACCCAGGTTCATTTACAGAAAAACCAAGAACCTAAAAAGCAAACTGGCCCCGAGTATACCGAAGAAAAAGACTGCCAAAGTCACAAATGTGTTTGGAAAAGAACTTAAAGGATTCTTCCCATGCATATCATGCAAATCTTGCAAACACGGTATAAAAGCATCATCCTTCATTTGCCATAACACCAAGGTAACATATAAGATCAAGGATCTAATCAGATGCCAAGACAAGGGCATTATATACATGCTCCAATGTTCATGTGGCCTACAATATGTAGGCCAGACTTCTAGAACCCTGAAAGATAGGATGCGAGAACATCTGCTCCAGATCGAGAAACTAAATGCAGATACAGTGCTATACAAACACTTTGTAGATAAACACAAAGGTAACACTAAAGAATTGACCTTCCTAGGGATACAAAAGATCCAAAAGGATTGGAGAGGAGGGAACTATGGAAAAAGACTCCTCACAGCGGAATCCAGATGGATCTTCAACCTGGACTGTCTATACCCAAGAGGTCTTAACAACAAAGAAGACTTGTCGCACCTTTTCAACATGACCCAATGACATCGGACATTCTGAATTAAAAATAGGTTCAAAACAAAATGAATCTTTCTAACCAAACCAGCCCCTCTCAAAAGGCTACTACTAAAGTAGACATCTCAGATAGAAAAAAGACTCTATAACCAAATATTGGGTTTCAAAAATAAAACCCACTACAATCCGAAGCTTCCCTATTTGAACCAATCCATCTTAATATGCTTCTATTAAAGTAGAAATTTTAAATAAAAGTAGAAACCTTAGATAAGTGATCCCCTTCCACCAAAGACTCTCTTTTTAAACACTACATTTGACAATTTCAACCTTGATGAGAAATATCCAAAATATTAAGGGTATAGATTAAAAGATGATACAATCGTACTTTTAAGAGACCCAAAATGCATTAAAAGTCCTCATATTGACGTCCCCAAAGTCATATAGGGCACATCAACCTCCCTATAGGTAAGGATTAAATATACTCAACCTATAGATATGCGTATAACAACATATATTAAGATAATTCACATATCCATATTAGAGGAATTACTGACTCCTTTTCTTTATAATGCTGAACCCTTCAGGCAGATAGCACACTAACATCTTGGCTCTATATCACCAAAAATTGGCTTAATATAGAAAAACCGCTTAATTAGATATCATAAGTATGGAATTAAAAAATTGGCTTAATATATAGAAAAATCGCTTAATTAGATCTCATAAGTATTCAAACCTCCTATGCCCCTAAATATTAGAAAGAAAATAAGAAGTTACAACTACCCCCCTCCCTTGTTATGCCGATAATCAATATCCATCTTTCGTAAAAAACATGTGTCTCTCACCATCAGAAAGAAAGTATAAGATACTATCATTTATCCCTACTACGCCGTTAATTAAAGTGCATCTTTCGTAAGATAACATTTTTACAATTTGCCAAAATACTACGTTCATTTAAAATCTACTGACAGTTTTTCTTTATGTTGAACAAATAAAAATGAAAAAGATACCAGGATACCTAGAAGATACACATTAGAAAAATACTATTGTACTGGTACTAAAGCACCCCTATTTCAATAGTTTAAGGAAACATCATACTATATAAAAATATGGCTTTTAAAATTACGGCTATTTGCACACCAATAGTAAGGCAGGATTAGGCAAACCCCCCGTTTCAGAACCAATCAAAGGCGCCAACCCGAGACCGTGACGTCATGACCAATCAGGTCGGTCCCATTACGGACCCATGTTTACCAACATTAAGAAAATCGATATGAAAAATAAGAGATTTATAGACTCCACTCTCCCCATAGAAATATAGACCCAAATAGAATTATGAACCCAATTCGCATACACGATCTATGAAATCGATCGTAAAAATTGCCTAGACCGGAAGTGACGTCACGTTTCCCACGGAGGTATTAAGAAAGGGCTAATAACAAAAGATATCTTGCTAAACCATAGAACGTCACAATTTATTATCAGTCTACACTAAAATAAGGAAACTACACACAACTGTACATTATATTCAGCCCCAAAACAAGATAGCAAAATCCGGAAAACCGGAAGTGAGTAATAAATCACTTCCGGTCAAACAAACTATATAAGGCCACCACCAGTATACTAAAACCAGTCTTGAGAAAGGCCTAGCACAGGCCGAAACGCGTTGACCAGCTGGTAAGCCTTATTTCATTATTTGCTGAACATTTAGGACAATCTACACTATATTTTGTTTCTCTTCTCTCTCTACAGGTTACTGTTCTCTGTTTTTCATTTTTCATTTTTAATTTTTTATTTTTTTATTTTGTTTTTTTGTTTTTGTCTTTTGTGCATATTTTTTATTATTTTTTATTGGATTGATGGCTAAGGATTTTCAGGAATAAAGGATTACTGACAATTTATTTTCTACACCTTTATTGACACTCCGATTATACTTTCCACTGGGATTTAGGAAACTCAGCAACTGGAACAATTGAACTATTTTAGACTTTCCACTCCACTTATTCACCAAAATTTTTTCTTTATTATTTTTCTTCACATTTCTTCACATTTTTTCACCGTTTTTTAGAACACACTTCTGTGGAAAATATTTTTGAGAGCTATATATATTTTTTGAGATTTTTTTGAGATACATTCTTCGAGGATTATTTTTATTATATTTTAGAGCACATTTTGAAGTTTCTTTCACCCACACAATCAGAGGAGTTTTTTTACACTTTTTCTCTTCACACCTTATTTATCCATCAGAGATTTTCCAAACAAGATTGTCAGGAACTATATCATTCGCTGCTATTGTATTATTTAGCACTGCATTTTATTGGATTATTTTACTGTTTTACTACTTGATTTTATTTTTCTGTTATTTATCATGGATCCATGAAGCATTGTATGTATACCTGAGACATTATATGTATATTTGTTTTATCTGTCAAACATTTTTATTTATGTATTAAAAACATTTTTTAGACTACACTGAATCTTAATTAGATTACACATTTTATACACCTAGCCTCCTTAGGGTAGGCGCCTTGGGTTACACTTTAATTTTGTTCCTGTATATTGGGTATCAGCTAGGATTACCCCTTCCCCGGGCATATAGGTTGTCAATAGGCGCAGAGGACAATCTTTTCTAATTTAACTTTTCTAATTTAATAGTATTGTTACAAGCTATGCACACCAATTTCACAAAGATATATCAGTCTCAAAATATAAAGTGTTGATTTTGATATATATCATTACATTACAATGGCAATACAGATTACCTCAATACCATAGAGCCTGATAAGGTATTAACGTGACCTATGAAAATACCCAGACACCATTCTGATGTCCAGAGTCTGACAAGATATTAGTGTGACCTATGAAAATACCCAGACACCATTCTGATGTCCAGAGTCTGACAAGATATTAGTGTGGCCTATGAAAATACCCAGACATCATTCTGATGTCCAGAGTCTGACAAGATATTAGTGTGGCCTATGAAAATACCTAGACATCATTCTGATGTCCAGAGTCTGACAAGATATTAGTGTGACCTATGAAAATACCCAGACACCATTCTGATGTCCAGAGTCTGACAAGATATTAGTGTGACCTATGAAAATACCCAGACACCATTCTGATGTCCAGAGTCTGACAAGATATTAGTGTGGCCTATAAAAATACCTAGACATCATTCTGAATTATAATTGAAAATATTCAAACCCTTTGAAATTAAGTATTTTCAGCAATTTATTCTTGCCACTATTTAATAGTATTGTCACAAGTTATGTACACAAATTTTACTAAGATATATCAGTCTCATAAATAAGGTGTTGACTTTGATACTATCAATACATTTCAACGGCAACACATTTTACCCCAATACCATAGAGTCGGATGAGATATTAGTGTGACCTATGAAACAGCGATATAGCTATCATCACTGCTCAATACTATTGTTATCATCAATATAATTAACAGTGTCCTATTGTGTTACCTATTAACCATATGTATTACCTCTGACATATCTAATTCAAGATATATCAACTGCATACCATTTTTTGTAAGATTTCAATAACAGTAGCAACTTTGAAGTAACATTATTCACTCATTCAGGTGATTTATTCAGTCATCCTATACCCAATCGACCCTCTAGGCGGATAAATTTCAGTATTTGTATTGCCACACAAGTCAATATTCACAAACTGACCAGTTGTAGCACCAATAGCTCCGAGTGCGTGTTTTTAATTTTAGTTTTCCCCAATTTTTTACACCAATCTTATTAAAAGTTAAATTTTAAAGTAATTAATTCCATCCCCACATTTTTGTTCTGAGATTGGACAATCATTATCTGTTGAGATCATATTTTAGTGATCTTACTAAAAAATACATATATTCATTTGTAAACGAGTGCTATATGTGTATACTTGGATAGGAGGTTTTCACCCCCTTCATTTTTTTCTAAAAAAAAGCTTGATGCCTTCTTTTTCAAATAAAGATAGCAAGAGAACAAAGAAAAATTGATAATATGAGTAAATTACAAAGTTGCTTAAAATGTCATGCTCTATCTGAATTACGAAATAAATTTTTTTGGTTCAGTGTCCCTTTAAGTATAGGAGCAGGGGGCATGCTGCTTAGAAGCCTGTATCTCGGGCATCGAAGCAGCTACAGACCCACTATTGGAAAGGGAATCGCCTAACCTTTCCAACAGTGTAAGTTTTGGGGATCTGAAAAAAAAAAACACCTTAAAAAAGCTTAGCACCCAGGTGGGAAAGTGCTTGGCACTCAAAGGGTTAATGAAGTTTACAATGAAATCTCATTAGAGTTAAGTGAAATCTAATGAGATCACAGTAAAATAGTTCATGACCTCAGCACTGCTAATGCTGATTGGCTGCAGTTCAATACTTCATTTTTTTTTATTATTTTTTACCTGCAGCTGGGCAGCAGCTGAATTGTAACTTTTTACACAGAACTTACTCTGCTGAGCTGAGGAGATTGTGAGGTAAAATATCTTCCTTTGCTCAGGTGATAATTTCAGCTTTTTACAGTTATACTGCATCAGTTTCAAAGTAATTTAGCATATGAGTATTATGTCCCTTTAAGAATGCTTACCTCTCTCCACAAGGGTGCTTTCTTTATAAGTTAGTGAGTAATTGATACTTCTTGTTAGTTTCTATTTAAAGGGATAGTCTAGTCAAAATTAAACTTTCATGATTCAGATAGAGCAGACAATTTTAATCACATTTCTAATTTGCTCCTATTATCAAATTTTCTTTGTTTTCTTGGTATCTTTATTTGAATGAAAGCTTAAGAACCGGCCCATTTCTGGTTCAGCACCTGGGTAGAGCTTGCTGGATACATTTAGACACCAATCAGAAAGTGCTACCCAGGTGCTGAACCAGAAATGGGCCGGCTTCTATGCTTACATTCCTGCTTTTTCAAATAAGGATAGTAAGAGAACAAAGAAAAATTGATAACAGAAGTAAATGAGAAAGATGCATAAAATTGCTGCTTTATCTGAATCATGAAAGTTTAGTTTTGACTAGACCGTCCCTTTAAACAACTTAAATTTAAACTTTTAATGAAAAAATATTTGAAAATGCCCCAGAGTTTAAATTCCGGATGCCCACACCTAAGCAAATACTGAGCCACTAATTAGATTTTCTACCAGAATTATTTTTAAATTCTGCTCTGTTATTGACATTTAAAGAGACAGTAAGGTCAAAATGAATTCATATAGAGCATACTATTTTTAGCAACTCTCCATTTAACTTACTTTTATAGACTTTGCTTAGTTCCCTTGGTATCCTTTGTCAAAAAATAACCCTAGGTGATCTCAGGAGCATGCACGTCTCCTTAGCCACCTGGCTGCAGTAATTGCAACAATGTTTATAGCATTGTTGCAAACTCTGTAGCAGTAGAGTGTCTGTAACATTCTATGGCATCAGTGTTTGTAACTACATATAACAGTTCTATAAACATTGTTGCAAATAACGGGGCCAGATGGCTAAGGACACGTGCACGCTCCTGAGCTCACCTAGAATGACTATTTAACAAAGGATACCAGGAGAACAAAGCAAAATTGATTATTGAAGTCAATTGGAAAGTTAATTTAAATGTTGTGCTCTATCCAATCCATTCAAGTTTCATTTTGACTTTACTTTCCCTTTAAGGATCAGTGTGCAATAGCAATGTGCTTTTGGCAGTTTTGTTCACTGCCAAATGTAGAAGATGTAGGCCGCACGCAGCATTTGGCTCTTTTCGGGCCCGAATTTATTCTTGTGAAAGTGCAACACACTAAGATCTGGATCTGCACCAGAGTTTTCTGAAGCAATATGCGCATGCGTTCATATCTATTGAAACTGCGTATGCGGCTGCTATGATTGTTCTACTGAGGTAGAACACTGTAATACGCTCGGGCATAATGAGGATACCAAGGGGTTTGGCAGCAATAAGATTCTCATATGGAAAATACAGGAAAACTAAAAAAACAATGTAATACTTGTTATTTGCATACTTAAAATGTTTTGCACAATGTTTTTAATACTGGGGGGGGGGGGAATTTAGTTTAACATATATTTATTTTTTTACTAAAGGAGCATTGTTTCATATTCCTTAAAGTGCATCCGTTTAATGCTTAATTTAAACTTCAAAATATAACAGATTCTCTTAGATTTAAATAAGAAAATAAAAGGTGGTAGTTTAGATTTTCTGGGGGGATGTGCAGTTGGGCTACACAATAATCTATTGAGTGTTACTTAATGGGCCACTAAAGTGAAAAAATTGCATTGTCTCGTTTATTAGCACTTTTATCACTATTAACCATGCAGATCTATTATACAAAATGCTTAGTTATGCACAATTAGGCATCATTCATTTTATTCCCTATTCATGAATTTATAAAATTACTTTTAACTCTTGGCTGCAACATATTACTCAGTTCAAGACTTTGGGGCCGATTTATTAAGCAGCATAGGCTGCTTTTTCTGTGGAAACAGAATTTAAGAAGCAATGATCTTAAGACCACTGTTCCTTAACTTGTCCGCCACCTTCTAGGTACGATCGGGATGATTGACACCCCCTACTAACGGCCGATTGGCCATGAATGTGCAGGGGGCAGCATTGCACATGCATTTCACTAGAGATGACTACATTGAATATTTAATTATGAGCAAAATTTAGGCTATGCACAATCTACCCTTTCCTATATTTTTACATGATTAATAAGGTTTTCATAGTTTAATATTACAAGTGTTATTTGGTGACTATTACAATACTGTATTAAAACCAGAAAATTATAGTTGTTATAATACCATTGTTAAATTTTCTCAATTAAGTTCCTTTGACAGACTTGCATTTTAGCCATTCACTAATGACTCCTAAATAACACCACGGGATGAGCACAATGTTATCTATATGGCACACATAAACAAGCACTGTCTAACTGTCAAAATGCACTGAGAGGAAGCCTTCAATGTAGTGTGCTTACTTAGAAATCATCTTAGAAATCAGTTTGATCTTACCTAGGTTTATCCTTCAACAAGAAATACCAAGAGAACATAGCAAATTTGATGATAAGAGTAAATTGGTAAGTTGTTTAAAATTGCATGCCCTGTCTGAATCATGAAAGTTTAATTTTGACCAGACTGTCCCTTTAAATATTTTATAATTAAATTGCAAGATGCATATTGCCAAAAATAATAAATGTTATGTTCTGGTTTTCAATTATCAATTTTTATTAAAAAATACAGATACAAAATCCTAATGTTGGTGTTTTTGGGAAGGTAAATGAATGCTAAATGTGGGACAAAAAAGTTTAGCTTTGAAGTAATTAGGGCATAATAACTTCCATGTGGCTATTTAATATGTATGCCATAAAATATTATACAAAATGTAATTTTGTTTTGCATTTCATATGGTGGCATTTTCCTATATTATGATATTTCTGGAAATTAAAGTAATTTTTTTAAAATTGCTAACGGCTAGATTACGAGTTTTGCGGTAACAGGGGTACGGTGCTAACTTGCACGTTATTGTCACCGCTCACTTTCCTACAGCGCTGGTATTACAGGTTTTTACAAACCCGGAATTAAAAGACAAAAAGTGAGCGTAGAGCAAAATTTTGCTCCATACTTCACTCCAATACCAGCGCTGCTTAATTCAGCGGTCAGCTGGTGTAACATGCTCGTGCACAATTTCCCCATAGAAATCAACGGGGAGAACCGGCTGAGAAAAAGTCTAACACCTGAAAAAAGCAGCGTAAAGCTCAGTAACGCAGCCCCATTGATTCCTATGGGGAAATAAAATTTATGTTTACACCTAACACCCTAACATGAACCCCGAGTCTAAACACCCCTAATCTTACACTTATTAACCCCTAATCTGCCGCTCCGGACATCGCCACCACTATAATAAACATATTAACCACTAAACCGCTGCACTCCCGCCTCGCAAACATTAGTTAAATATTATTAACCCCTAATCTGCCGCACCTAACATCGCCGCCACCTACATTATACTTATTAACCCCTAATCTTCTGCTCCGGACATCGCCACAACCTACATTATATTTATTAACCCCTAATCTGCTGCCCCCAACATCGCCGCCACCTACCTACATTTATTAACCCAAAATCTGCCGTCCCCAACGTTGCCGCCACTATATTAAATTTATTAACCCCTAAACCTAAGTCTAACCCTAACCCTAACACCCCCTAACAAATATAATTTAAATAAATCTGAATAAAATTAATATCATCAATTCAATTAAATTAACTAAATCACAAAAAAAACCCCACTAAATTACATAAAATAAAAAACAAATTACAGTTATTTAAACTAATTACACCTAATCTAATCACCCTATCAAAATAAAAAAGCCCCCCCCCCAAAATAAAAAAACCCTAGCCTAAATTAAACTATCAATAGCCCTTAAAAGGGCCTTTTGCGGGGCATTGCCCCAAAGAAATCAGCTCTTTTAAGTTTTTAAAAAAATACAAACAACCCCCCCAACAGTAAAACCCACCACCCACACAACCAAACCCCCCAAATAAAATACTAACTAAAAAAACCTAAGCTCCCCATTGCCCTAAAAAGAGCATTTGGATGGGCATTGCCCTTAAAAGGGCAGTTAGCTCTTTTGCGGCCCAAAGCCCTAACCAAAAAATAAAACCCACCCAATACACCCTTAAAAAAACCTAACACTAACCCCCTGAAGATCTACTTACTGTTCTGAAGATCGGACATCCATCCTCAAGGAAGCGGCAGAAGTCTTCATCCAACCGGGCCGAAGTCCTCAACGAAGCCAGGAGAAGTCTTCATCCAAGCCGGGCAAAGTGGTCCACCAGACGGGCAGAAGTCTTCATCCAGACGGCATCTTCTATCTTCAGCCATCCGACGCGGAGCGGCTCCATCTTCAAGACATCCGATGTGGAGCATCCTCTTCATCCGGAGTCTTCTTACTGAATGAATATCACTTTAAGTCACGTCATCCAAGATGGTGTCCCTTAGATTCCAATCGGAATTAAGGTAGAAAAAATCCTATTGGCTGATGCAATCAGCCAATAGGATTGAAGTTCAATCCTATTGGCTGATCCAATCAGCTCACATCCTATAGGTTGATCAAATCAGCTTGCATTCTATTGGCTGTTTCAATCAGCCAATAGAATGCAAGCTCAATTCTATTGGCTGATTGGATCAGCCAATAGGATTGAACTTCAATCCTATTGGCTGATTGCATCAGCCAATAGGATTTTTTGTACCTTAATTCTGATTGGCTGATAGAATTCAGGGTGTATTGGGTGGGGTTTTTTTTAGGTTAGGGTTTGTGCGGCAAAAGAGCTAACTGCCCCTTTAAGGGCAATGCCCATCCAAATGCCCTTTTCAAGGCAATAGGGAGCTTAGTTTTTTTAGATAGTATTTTCTTTGGGGGGTTGGTTGTGTGGGTGATGGGTTTTACTGTTGGGGGGGTTGTTTGTATTTTTTTTACAGGTAAAAGCTGATTACTTTGGGGCAATGCCCCGCAAAAGGCCCTTTTAAGGGCTATTGGTAGTTTAGTTTAGGCTAGGGTTTTTATATTTTATTTTGGGTGACTTTTTTATTTTAATAGGGCAATTAGATTAGGTGTAATTAGTTTAAATATCTGTAATTTGTTTATTATTTTCTGTAATTTAGTGGGGGGGGGTTTGTACTTTAGCTAATTTAATTTAATTTAGATCATTGTATTTAATTAATTTAATTATAGTGTAGTGTTAGGTGTTAGTATAACTTAGGTTAGGTTTTATTTTACAGGTAAATTTGTATTTATTTTAGCTAGGTAGTTAGTAAATAGTTAACAACTATTTAATAACTATTGTACCTAGTTAAAATAAATACAAAGTTGCCTGTAAATTAAAAATAAACCCTAAGATAGCTACAATGTAACTATTAGTTATATTGTAGCTAGCTTAGGGTTTATTTTACAGGTAAGTATTTAGTTTTAAATAGGAATAATTTAGTTAATGATAGGAATAATTATTTATATTACTTTTAATTATATTTAAGTTAGGGGATGTTAGGGTTAGGGTTAGACTTAGGTTTAGGGGTGAATACATTTAATATAGTGGCGGCGACGTTGGGGAAGGCAAATTAGGGGTTAATAAATGTAGGTAGGTGGCGGCGATGTTGGGTGCAGCAGATAAGGGGTTAATAAATATAATGTAGGTGGCGGTGATGTTAGGGGCGGCAGATTAGGGGTTAATATTATTTAACTAGTGTTTGCGAGGCGGGAGTGCGACGGTTTAGGGGTTAATTTGTTTATTCTAGTGGTGGCGATGTCGGGAGCGGCAGGTTAGGGGTTAATAATTTTATTTTAGTGTTTGCTATGCGGGAGGGCCTCAGTTTATGGGTTAATAGATAGTTTATGGGTGTTAGTGTACTTTTTAGCACTTTAGTTATGAGTTTTATGCTACAGCTTTGTAGTGTAAAACTCATAACTACTGACTTTAAAATGTGGTACAAATCTTGATGGGATAGGGTGTACCGCTCACTTTTTGGCTTCCCAGGCAGACTTGTAATACCAGCGCTATGGAAGTCCCATAGAAAAAGGGTTTACGAAGTTTACGTAAGTCGCTTTGCGGTAAGGCCAAAAAAGTGTGTGGTGCCCCTAATCCTGCAAGACTCGGAATACCAGCGGTAGAAAAAAAGCAGCGTTAGCACCTGTTAGTGCTGCTTTTTAGCTTACCGCAAAACTCGTAATCTAGCCGTAAGTGTGCTAAAATGTGAGATATACTTTGTGTAGATACCTTGCAGAAAAAAAAGTATGTGCAGTGAGAGCCAAGAAACTAAAAACAGCTCCAGCACAAGGGTGTGAAAATGGCTCAGCAGTGAATTGATTAGTAGCCCTATATTTAAAGGAATATTAAACACTATTTTGTTCTTTCACGATTCACATAGAGCACCCTGGGTAGCGCTTCCTGATTGGTGGCCAGCTCCTAAGCTTACATTCCTGCTTTTCACATAAAGATACCAAGACAATGAAGAAAAATTGATAAAAGAAGTCAATTAGAAAGTTGCTTAGAATTGCATGCTCTGGGCTAGATTTATGAAGCAGCATACGCTGCTGTTACCGTGCCGACCGCAATCTCTAAGGTGGCGGACTGCAATCATCATGGGTCGATGCACATGTGGTTCTCTGGCTGCGCTATGTGGATGACATCCTGGAACTATGGAGAGGTAGTAAGGAGGGGGTTGACACTTTTGTAAATCTATTGAAAGTTAATAATTACAATCTTTTCCTGACACATAAGACCAGTAAAAAGGAAATCACATTCTTAGACCTCAAAATTAATAAATGCAATGGCCTGGCAAGAACAGAAGTTTACAGAAAGGAAACGGCCACTAACAGCCTCTTGCATGCCACCAGTCATCACCCTGATAGGTTAAAAGCAGGGATCCCAGTTGGTCAGTTTCTCTGTCTTAAGAGGAACTGCTCGACTGAGGCGGCCTTTGAAAGACAGCTGAAGAAATGGCCCAGAGGTTTAGAGATAGAGGCTATTCCAAGAGACAAATCAAGGAGAGCATGGTGGAGCGCTAGAGTCACAAAAAGACAAGATTTGCTTTTCAAAAACAAGGAACTACGTCCTGACCAAGATCAGACTAGACTAATTATTCCGTACAATAGTTAGTGGAACAAAGTCAAAAGCCAATTATGCACAATCATTGGCACATTTTGTTAGCTGATAAATAATTAAAAGACTTTGGGGCCGATTTATCAAGCTCTGTATGAAGCGTGATGCCCCTGTTTCCGCGCAAGCCTTCAGGCTCACCAGAAACAGAAGTTATGAAGCAGTGGTAACTTGTCTGCCTGCTCTGAGTCCGCGGACAGAAATCAACCCAATTGAATACAATCGGGTTGATTGACACCCCCTGCTAGCGGCCGATTGGCCGCGAATCTGCAGGGGGTGGAATTGCACCAGCAGTTCAAAAGAACTGCTGGTGCAATGATAAATGCCAACAGTGTATGCTGTCAGCATTTATCGATGTGCAGCGGACATGATACGTTACATCGTATCATGTCCGCTCGCACTATGATAAATCTACCCCTTTGTCTGAAACCCCATTAATGACAGCAAAGAGAGCACTAAGCTTAAAGGATAAGTTGGTGCGCTCAGAGTTTGAAAGAAGTAAACCAGCACAGAATTGGTTGGATGTCATCCCTGTGGTAAATTTACTTACTTTTGTAATATTGTGAAAACCAAAACTTTTTGTATTGATCCAAGTAAGACTTTTAAAATAAAACAATGGATAACTTGTAACACTTCTGGAGTCATTTACCTTCTATCATGCTCATGTCCGACCTTTTACGTTGGTAAAACTGGCAGAGAACTGAAAGAGAGAGTACGTGAACACAGAAATTATATTAAAAATAAAGACTGTGACAGTACTGTAGCAAGGCATTTCAGAGAATGCCACAATTCAGATCACTCAGGATGTGGATTATTGGAATTGAACATTTAAAGCCTAATAGAAGAGGGGGAAACTTGGATAAAATATTACTCCAACATTAAAGTCGTTGGATGTATTTGCTGAAGACAATAGCCCCAAAAGGGTTAAATGAAAAAATGTAATATGTGTGTTTTCTTTAAAATTTCTCATATAGATGTATATAATGTACATTATATGTTATGATAAGAACATGCATGTACTATTTATTTCTTGATAAGTCTTTATAAAATTGTTAAAATTTGCACGTAAATATGACAATCCTGAAAATTGTATACTAATATGTTGAATGTATCAAATAATCAAATACATCACTCTGAAATGTATATATTTGTAAACTCTGTAAAACGTCAATAGGGTTTGGTAATATGCCATGCTGATCAGGTAATATATATCATGATGGTAGAATATTAGTAACAAAATTACAAAGTGAAACGCTCTAACAGAGCTTTTAATGTGTGGCGCCTTTAAATAAAATGGAGGTGTGACTGGGTACCTGCATTTAAGGATGGCTCAGCAACACTGAAAACTATCTGAGGAAGCCTCGGCCAGCCCTAAAGTGGGAGGGCGAAACGCGTCATCCTGGCAATTGTTTGGCACATGTGGTGGAGCGGTAGTATGTGACGAAACTACCTTGCTTTTGCTCAAGATCAGTGGCCGCATTATGTGAACTGAGAACCGGATAAGCACTCATCCTGGAGAGATGAAGTATATGTTGGCGAGCAAACGTTTTAAGGATCAGCTGTAGTAGTTGCTACGAGAGGGAAGACAAACCTTACCTGCTTCTAAGTCTAAGGCTTGTGATAGCCCTGAAGAGCTTTGTGTTGTTGGCCATTTTACCCCTTTGCAAGCACTGCCTGAATATCCTGTATTTAACATTTCAAAAAACGGAATCCATCCATTTCTCTGTATATTTCACTGCCAATACCTGCCCAGAAGCCGAAAAAGGATTAAAGTTTGGGAGTGTGCTTTTGCACTTATGTGCTCTTATTTCCTAGGCAGCTGTGGGTGCCACTGAAGAGTCTTTTGCAAGGACATTTGTTCACATACCTATGTCTATGTCTTGTATGTATTTTATCATTGTGGTGTATTTAAGTATGCTTAGCTGACAGATGTATTAAAGCCTTTTTTCTGTACTCTAGTGCGGTCTTGGTCACTCTTTAATAGTTAAGGAATTGTTAACTGGTCTGTATATATCTATACAGTATATAATCATATGGATATATGGGTATAGATACATATTATACCAAAATACCATCAGATATATGTAGAAATATGTATAGAATAAATAGAACATATTCTTGTATGTGAAGAACATTGGAATGTCAAATATTCATATTTTCATGTTGTTTTAGTGCACATTAAAATATATGATCGCGTTTGAACATAAGAGAACATCCGATCGGGTTTGAGCACGAGTTGGGTGTTTTTTTCCACTTTTTTTTCTCCATTGACTTCTATGGGGGAAGTGATTATTGTTTGCGCAATAGTCTAATTGCACTAGAAGTAAGCGGTTTGCACACGTCGGGTGAGTGTGAACGCGT
Organism: Bombina bombina; assembly: GCF_027579735.1. Classification (NCBI taxonomy): domain Eukaryota; kingdom Metazoa; phylum Chordata; class Amphibia; order Anura; family Bombinatoridae; genus Bombina; species Bombina bombina. The sequence continues at coordinate 59,931,816 of NC_069505.1, read as the reverse complement.
AAACTTTTTACTTTCAACTCATAATACCAGCACAACCCGACGAAAGCAAAAAGTTTACTTCTAGGGCAATTAGCGCTCTAGTGTAATCACTAAATAGCGCTCCACTTGTAATCTGGTCCAAAATATTGTTAATACTATATACAATTATTTTGAATGACACATGTTTGTTTGCCACCTGCCCTCTAGGGAAATATCATATAGTGATAAACAGTGTCACTGTCCCCCAAAGTATATATATATATAATTGTATTTTTCCATCACAGGAACGTCTGTTTTTTTAAGACACGAACTTCCACTTTTTAAATTATCCTCTTCAATTTACAAAAAAGGTAAAACAATACTTGAATGTACCTTTTTTGCAGAGCTACTATCAGAACATGCAGGGCTGGATTGGCTTACCAGGGTACCAGGAGATTTCCCGGTGGGCGGCAGCAGCTGGGGCTGGAAAGCTATAATTTAAAGGGGCGATTAATGAATGCAATTGGGTTGTAGGGTTGCTATATAACATCAATCTGACATTTCTATTTAATACAAAGTAATATAATGTGATTCTGAGAAAAATATTGGGGAAGGGTTTTCCAGTAATTCCCTTTGAGAAAAATGGGGCATGTGCATTCTACTGACTTAACGGAAGATGGGGCTGGTCTTCATATTTTTCTAGGGCTGCTTTTTATTCCCAGTCCGGCCCTGAGAACATGTTGAACTTTAAAGGGACATGAAAAGCAAAAATTTCCTTTCATCATTCAGATAGAGAATACAATTTAAGAAAAAGTTTCCATTTAACTTCTATTATCAAATATATTTTGTTCTCCTGTTAATCTTTGTTGAAGAGATATCTAGGTAGGTAGTGTTCATGTCTGGAGCACTACATGGCAGGAAATAGAGCTGCCATCTAGTGCTCTTGTTAATGTTTAAAGGGACACTGAACCCTGAATCACGCAAGAAAAAATTTGGGTTCAGAGTCCCTTTAACATTGTTGCAAAACCGCTGCGATATAGTGCTGCAGACACGTGCACACTCCTGAAATTACCTCCCTGCTTTGCAACAAAGTATTACAATTTATGTTCTGTCTAAATCATGAAAGAAAACAATTGTTTTTTATGTCCCTTTAAAAGGATAGTAAACCCCAAAATTGTATTTTATGATTCAGATAGAACATACAATTTGAAACAACTTTCCAATTGAATTCTATTATCAATTTTTCTTCATTCTCTTGTTATCCATTGCTGAAGGGACAGCATTGCACTACTGACAGGAAGCTGAAAATATCTATTTAGCCAATCACAAGAGACAAAGGTGTGCAGGCACCAATTAGCAACAGCTCCCACTAGTGTATGATATGTGCGTATTCATTTTTTAACAAGGGATACTAAGGGAACGAAGCATATTTGAAAATAGAAGTGAATGTAAAAGTGTCTTAAAATGACCTGCTGTATGTGAATCGTGCAAGTTTAATTTTGACATTCCTATCCCTTTAATATGCACAAGGTTTAATTAATATAAAATATAAGTATACTATAGGGTCTAAATATATGTATGTAGAAAAATAATTACAATTTATCTATCGTTTCTACATGGAATTTGGAACATAATCAACTATAGCCCACACATGTTAAATTTCCAATTTCACTTGAATGACTAATTAAGTTATAAATGAGACTGAGTCAACGTTTCACTTTGGTCTCTTGTATTACAACATGCAGGGGAAATGAGGCTTGTGTAGTTTTATAAACATCAGATAAAATATGTTACTACAATGTTTCACTTGGTATTATTAATGGGATTTTATTTTTTCTGTCTTAAGTATATTAACCTTAAAGGGACACTGTACCCAAAACTTTTCTTTCGTGATTCAGATTGAGCATGAAATTTTAAGCAACTTTCTAATTTACTCCTATTATCACATTTTCTTCATTCTCTTGGTATCTTTATTTGAAATGCAAGAATGTAAGTTTAGATGCCGGCCCATTTTTGGTGAACAACCTGGGTTGTCCTTGCTGATTGGTGGATAAATTCATCCACCAATAAAAAAGTGCTGTCCAGAGTACTGAAACCAAAAAAAAGCTTAGATGCCTTCTTTTTCAAATAATGATAGCAAGAGAACGAAGAAAAATAGGAGTAAATGAGAAAGTTGCCTAAAATTGCATGCTCTTTCTGAATTACAAAAGAAAAAATTTGGGTACAGTGTCCCTTTAAGTGTGTGCTTCCATTTATAATACAAATTTATATAAATAAAAGACATTGGGGTATATTTATGAATCACCGGATGCTGCTTCTTCCGTGCGAGCCTTCTGATTCGCTGGAAATGTAAGTTAAAGGGACACTGAACCCATTTTTTTTCTTTTGTAATTCAGATAGAGCATGCAATTTTAAGCAACTTTCTCATTTACTCCTATTATCAACTTTTCTTCGTTCTCTTGCTATCTTTATTTGAAAAAGAAGGCATCTAAGCTTTGTTTTTGGTTCAGTACCTGGACAGCACTTTTTTATTGGTGGATGATGCATATATTTTTTTTTTATCATTTTTTTAGTTTATTGTTACGATTTTTATGCATAAAGCGAGTTACATCATTCTACATTTTACACTGTACATGCATATTGTCTCAGTTTCTGTTGTGAGCTAGTTTTTAAAATTACGCCTTTAAGGCATATTGTAAACATATGTTAGTGTTTGCGTGATTTTGCACCCTGGTATACATATATATATCTACTTAAAGGGCCATGATACACAAATGTTGAAATACTTGCAAGTGATGCAGCACAGCTGTAAAAACCTGACTAGAAAATATTACCTGAACATTTCTATGTAAAAAAAAGAAGATATTTACCTCAAAGTGTCCTAAGTATTCACACCCCATTGCAAAGGACTTTAAGCGGCAAATCAGTATATCTGTCCTGGGACTTGCAAGGGAGCATGTCTCATGCACACTCATCTTATTTCCCTATTCAGTATAAGGAAGTTTACTATGAAGTCTCATGAGAGTCAAGTGAAATCTCATGAGATCACAGTAAAAGAGTTCATGACCTCAGCACTGCTGATGTTGATTGGCTGCAGTTTATTTCTTCCTTCTTTTTTTACCTGCAGCTAGACTGCAGCTGAAGTCTAACTTTTTACACAGCACTTACTCTGGTGAGCTGATGAAGTTGTGAGGTAAAATATCTTCCTTTTTTATATAAAGATTCTCAGGTGATATTTTCCTCTTAGCTATTTACAGTTATGCTGCATCACTTTCAAGTATTATGTCCCTTTAATAAAACGTGGAATATACACAGATAAGTTTTTCTATTATAGAATTTATACATTATATATTAAATGCCACTTTCAAAAGCAACCATTTTATTTTGTTCTTATCATATTCTTTAGAAAAAGAACAATAACGAATGTGCTTCAAAGATCTCAGAGAATGAAAGTATTAGAAATAATGACATCAAAATCAAGGTAAAAACAAATCTTTCAAAAATACATAAGGACAGACATAGAACAAGCGATTACCCTCCATTGTCAGTTTCATTCAGTGCATCAGAAGCCGTCAACAGAATATCATTCCATCTAGTATGGTTCATTAAAGGGACAGTATACACCAATTTTCATATAACTGCATGTAATAGACACTACTATAAAGAAGAATATGCACAGATACTGATATAAAAATCCAGTATAAAACCTTTTAAAAACTGACTTAGAAGCTCCCAGTTTAGTACAGTTGATGAGGTAGTCTGGAACACCCAGTGAAAGAGGCTGGGTAAACAAAAAGAGCAGACACCTCCCCTGCATATTAAAAGACAGATAACATAAACAGGAGACTGCAGTAGTCTGTAAACGAACATATACATCTGGCACTGTGGGGCTTGGTTAAGAGTCTGAAAGTCAGCACAATGTTCTAAAAAAATAAGCAAAACTATACATTTTTATAAAAACACTACCAGGTGGGCTATATAAATGGATCATCTACAATACATCTAGTGTACAATGTCCCTTTAAAGGGACATTATACACTACATTTTTCTTTTCATAAATGTTTTGTATATGATCCATTTATATAGCCTATACAGCTTTTTTTTTTTTTTTTAAATGTTTAGTTTTGCTTATTTTTAAACCAAGCCCCAAAGTTTTAGGAGAATACTGATGTATACCTCCTCCAGCTTGCTTCTGTTTGTGAAAAGAGTCTTTTCATATGCAGAAGAAGGGGGGGATGTCTGCTTTTTTGCTATAGAACTAAATTGCAGTAGGTATTCCAGCTAACCTTTTCAACAGTGCTAAACTGACAGCTTCTAAGTAAGTTTTTAAACAGTTTTATACTGGATTTTTAAATCAGTATCTGTGCATATTATTCTTTACAGTAGTGTCTATTACATGCAGTTAAATAAAAAATACTGTATACTGTCCCTTTAAGTTCCAGGAATGTCACAGTTATTTGAACAATTTTAAATGTGTTATATTAATTGCATTAATTGTAATTATTTTGAATCTGACTTATTCTGTTAATTCACAGAAACTCTTGAACATCTCTGACAAATAACAGTGAAGATATAATAATACCATCCATGATCTTGTACAAATGAAGATTCTAATGACATTGAATTACATGACCAACATATAGTACCTGCTTCAAATAAAGATTAAATAAGTGACACTCCAGTTAAAGGGGCAGTAAACCTACGCTTTCTTCATTTCTCATTGCACAAGCAGTTCTTGTGAACTGCTGGGGCAATGCCGCCCCCTATAGATTAGTGGCCAATCAGCTGCTATCAGGGGGTGTCAATCAACCCGATCGTATTCTTTAGACCGCTGCTTTATAACTTCTGTTTGCGGCGAGCCTAAAGGCTTGCGCGGAAACGGGGGCATCAAGCTCCATTCGGATAATTTGGCCCCAAACACTTTATTGAGAAAAAGCTTGAATTTATTAATCGAAACTTAAATCAAATATGAGAAAAATGTATGATAAATATTCTGCTGTAAATTGCAATTTAAGTAACGTGAACAATAATTTGGAGATTATGAATGAGCATTTAAAATCAATGCCATCCTACTTAAAAATAATAGCAGAATCAAGTATAAAGTTAAAGGGACACTAAACCCAATTTTTTCTATCATGATTCAGATAGAGCAGAAATTTTAACCAACTTTCTATTTTACTCCTATTATCAATTTTTCTTCATTCTCTTACTGTCTTTATTTGAAAAGCAGGAATGAAAAGCTTAAGAGACGGCCCATTTTTTTTTTTTGGCTATATTTAACAACCAATTAGCAAGCACTAACCAGGTGCTGAACCAAAAATGGGCTGGCTTCAAAGCTTTATATTCCTGAATTTCAAATAAAGATAGCAAGAGAATGAAGAAAAATGGATAATAGGAGTAAATTAGAAAGTTGCTTAAAATTGCTGCTCTGTCTGAATCATGATAGAAAAAAAATTGGGTTTAGTGTCTCTTTAACACTATTGTCATCAAAATTAAGTAATATTAATAATGGTGTGCCTGTGACAATAAGTTATAGCAAAATAAGTTTTACTAATACTTCACTAAATAATGTATTTAATTCTTCAGCAAATACTGCTAGAGAATAGATATAAGTATTATATAAAGATTAAAAGAGGTAGGTTATCAAAGCAAAATAAAAATATAAATTTATGAAAATGTAATGTATGTTCTAATTTCGTATTATCACCATTATTAAATGTTTTAATATTCTTTGTGTTATTTTCCTGTAATAAAATGGTAAATTAAAACTAAACTTGATTCAGAAAGAGCATAAAATTTTATTTTACTTTTCATTTTGCTTTCATTGTCTATTTTACTTTCTCATTTTAAAGCCATTATCAATACTAAATCAATTAGTTGTCAAGTTTTCTCTTTTGTTGGGTATTACTTGATTTGTTTAAGGCAATTTAGTTGTTAATGTTGAGACCCTGTGGGTTGAAATAAAGAGGGGGGGGGGAGAAAATCCTAAAAAAATATTACTTGGAACATGCTACAAGCCCCCCAACATTAGTGACATGGAGGAAACTCAACTACTAATGCAAATAGGTAAGGCTGCTAATAACAGTGCTGTAATTATGGGAGATTTTAACTACCCTGATATAAACTAAAAACTAGTAATTCAGCTAAGGGGGATAGATTTTTAAATGTTCTCAGGGATAACGCTATATTGGATTTAGTGCTATTAAACAATACAGATATAATATCAAACATAGAAGTCAAAGAACATTTGGGTAACAGTGATCATAACATGGTTACAATTGAAATCTTTTTTCATAAGCAGTGTCTTAAAGGTTTAGCTAAGATTTTTATTTTAAGAAAGCAAAATTCAACGATTTAAGGAAATTGTTAAATAACATAAATTGGGACAAAGTATTCTCTAATAAAAATACAGAGGATAAATGGATAACATTTAAAACTTTGTTAACCCTTTAAGGACACAGCTTTCAGTTTGCTCAATTGTTTTAAGAGGTCCTTAAGAGGTTAAATAAATATTCGTATCAACAAAAATACCATATGGTTATAAAAATAAAAATAAAAAAACCAAGCCAATGTGGCTAAATAACAATCGTCTAGATTACGAGTTTTGCATTATGAGTGAAAAAGCCTCATAACGCTGCTTTTTCACTACCGCTGGTATTACGAGTCTCGCAGGTATATCTGTACCGCACACTTTTTTGACCGTAACGCAACGTAACTACCGCAGCTTTCAAAAAGTCCTTTTTTCAATGGGGCTTCCACAGTGCTGGTATTACAAGTTTGCCAGTCCGGCCAAAAAGTGAGCGTTACAGCCCGTAGCTACAAGATCCGTACCAGAAACTGAAAGTCAGTAGTTAGGGCTTTTATGTTACAAATCCGTAACATAAAAATCATAACTAAAGTGATAAAAAGTACACTAACACCCATAAACTACCTAAACCGAGGCCCTCCCGCATCGCAAACACTAAAATAAAATTATTAACCCCTAATCTGCCGCTCCGGACATCGCCGCCACTAGAATAAACATATTAACCCCTAAACCGCCGTACTCCTGCATCGCAAACACTAGTTAAATATTATTAACCCCTAATCTGCTGTCCCTAACATCGCCACAACCTACATGACTTTTATTAACCCCTTATCTGCTGCCCCCAAAATCACCGCCAGTATACTAAAGTTATAAACCCCTAAACCTTACCCTAAGTGTAACCCTAACACCCACTAACTTTAATATAATTAAAATAAATCTAAATAAAAATTCCTATCATTAACTAAATAATTCCTATTGAAAACTAAATACTTACCTATAAAATAAACCCTAAGCTAGCTGCAATATAACTAATAGTTACATTGTAGCTATATTAGGTTTTATTTTTATTTCACAGGCAAGTTTGTATTTATTTTAACTAGGTAGACTAGTTACTAAATAGTTATTAACTATTTACTAGCTACCTAGTTAAAATAAATACAAATTTACCTGTAAAATAAAACCTAACCTGTCTTACACTAACACCTAACCTTACACTACAATTAAACTACATTAATTAAATACAATTAACTCTTTTTCAGCCCAAACCCTAAGCTAAAAATAAAACCCACCCAATAAACCCTTAAAAAACCTAACACTAACCCCCGAAGATCCACTTACAGTTATTGAAGACCGGACATCTATCCTCAACGAAGCCGGGAGAAGTCTTCATCCAAGCGGCAAGAAATCCTCAACAAAGCCGGGAGACATCTTCATCCAAGCGGCAAGAAGTGGTCCTCCAGAAGTCTTCATCCAGATGGCATCTTCTATCTTCATCCTTCCGACGCTGAGCGGCTCCATTTTCAAGACATCCGGCGCGGAGCATCCTCTTCATATGGTCTCATCCGTACACTGAAGGTTCCTTTAAATAATGTCATCCAAGATGGCGTCCCTTGAATTCTGATTGGCTGATAGAATTCTATCAGCCAATCGGAATTAAAGGTGAAAACATCCTATTGGCTGATGCAATCAGCCATTAGGATTGAGCTTAAATTCTATTGGCTGTTCCAATCAGCCAATAGAATGCGAGCTTAATCCTATTGGCCGATTGGATTAGCCAATAGGATTGAAGCTCAATCATATTGGCTGATTGCATCAGCCAATAGGATTTTTTCACCTATAATTCCGATTGGCTGATAGAATTCTATCAGCCAATCAGAATTCAAGGGACGCCATCTTGGATGACATCATTTAAAGGAACCTTCAGTGTACCGCTGGGACCATATGAAGAGGATGCTCTGCGACGGATGTCTTTAAGATGGAGCTGCTCTGCGTTGGAAGGATGAAGATAGAAGATGCTGTCTGGATGAAGACTTCTGCCCGCCTGGAGGACCACTTCTTGCTGCTTGGATGAAGACTTCTCCCGGCTTCATTGAGGACTTCTTCTTGCCGCTTGGATGAAGACTTCTCCCGGCTTTGTTGAGGATGGATGTCTGGTCTTAAAAATTGTAAGTGGATCTTCGGGGGTTAGTGTTAGGTTTAAGGGTTTATTGGGTGGGTTTTATTTTTAGCTTAGGATTTGGGCTGAAAAAGAGCTTAATGCCCTTTTAAGGGCAATGCCCATCCAAATGCCCTTTTCAGGGCAATAAGGAGCTTAGGTTTTTTAAATAGGATTTTATTTGGGGGGTTTGGTTTTGTGGGTGGTGTTTTTTTTTATTTTGATAGGGCTATTAGATTAGGTGTAATTAGTTTAAATATTTGATCATTTCTTTTTTATTTTGTGTAATTTATTGTTTTGTTTTTTTGTGTAATTTAGTTAATAGTATTTAATTTATGTAATTTATTTAATTGTAATGTAAGGTTAGGTGTTAGTGTAAGACAGGTTAGGTTTTATTTTACAGGTAAATTTGTATTTATTTTAGCTAGGTAGTTAGTAAATAGTTAATAACTATTTACTAACTAGTCTACCTAGTTAACATAAATACAAACTTGCCTGTGAAATAAAAATAAAACCTAAGATAGATACAATGTATTTATTAGTTATATTGTAGCTAGCTTAGGGTTTATTTTACAGGTAAGTATTTATTTAGTTTTAAATAGGAATTATTTAGGTATTAATTGTAATTTTTAATTAGATTTATTTTAATTATGTTCAAGTTAGTGGGTGTTAGGGTTAGACTTAGGGTTAGGTTTAGGGGTTAATAACTTTAGTATAGTGGCGGCGACGTTGGGGGCGGAAGATTAGGGGTTAATATGTGTAATGTAGGTGGCGGCGATGTTGGGGGCAGCAGATTAGGGGTGTTTAGCCTCGGGTTTATGTTAGGGTGTTAGGTATAAACATAACTTTTCTTTCCCCATAGGAATCAATGGGGCTGCGTTACGGAGCTTTGCGCTCCTTTATTGCGGGTGTTAGGCTTTTTTTCAGCCGGCTCCCCCTATTGATGTCTATGGGGAAATCGTGCACGAGCACGTAAAACCAGCTCAAAGCAGTGCTGGTATTTGAGTGCGGTATGGAACTCAATGGAGCTCAACGCTGCTATATTGTCTGCTAACGCCGGGTTTTTGAAAGCCTGTAATAGGGAGGTGAGCGGTGGAAATAACTTGCAAGTTAGTACCGAGCCGCTCATAACGCAAAACTCGTAATCTAGCCGAATGTGTTAAGAGAAATTAGGAAAAACCGTAGGCCATTTAAATTATTCAAAGAAAATAGTACAGACTCAACTTTCCATATTTATAAAGAATGTAACAAAGCATGCAAAAAAGGAAACAAATTAGCCAAAATTGAAAATGAAAAAAATGATTGCAAAGGATTCTATGTCGAACCCTAAAAGGTTCTTTAAATACATAAATAACAAAAATCTAAGAATAACAATATAGGTACCTTAAAATGTGTGGAGGGTAGCATGGTTAACAGTGACAGGGAGAAGGCTGAGGTACTAAATCAATTATTTTCTTCAGTATACACAAGAGAGGAACCAATGGAGGATACTTTGGAACAAACTAGAACATACCAGCCCATACCATTAACTGGGTTATGTATAGAGGATATCAGGAAAAAAACTGGATAATATTAAGGTAAATAAAACTCCAGGCCCAGATGGAATTCACCCAAGGGGTTAAGGGAACTTAGCCCTGTTATAGACAAACCTCATTATCCTCAGGCATGGTACCCCATGGTACCCCAGGATTGGAGTAAAGCAGATGTGGTGCCACTCTTCAAAAAGGGAAGCATGGATGATCCAGGAAGCTATAGACCAGTTAGTCTGACATCAATAGTTGGGAAGATATTTGAAGGGATTATAAGGGATTATATTGATGAGCACATATGTGTATGGTTTTATTAAAAATAGATCTTGTCAAACTAATCTAATTAGATTCTATGAGGAAGAAAGTAAAAATATAGATAAAGGGGAAACAGTTGATGTGATATACTTAGATTTTGCAAAGGCATTTGATAAAGTGCCACTTGAGAGATTAATGCAAAAAATTCAGGGACTGAATATCTGAAAATGTTAGCTCATGGATAAATAACTGAATAAAAGATAGGGAGCAACGAGTAGTAGTGAATGGATCATACTTAGATTGGACAAAGGTAATCAGTGAAGTCCCTCAGTGATCAGTACTGGGCCCTGTTCTTTTTAATATTATAAATGACTTGGAGCAAGGATTAAATAGTGACATCTCTAATTTTGCAGATGATTCTAAGTTAAGTAAGGTCATTAGGTCAGAGCAGGATGAACTTTCGTTACAAAGGGATCTGCAAAAATTAGAAGTATGGGCAGGTAAATGGAAAATGAGATTTAATACGGAAAAATGCAATGTTCTACATTTTGGAAGTAAAAATAAGCAAGCAATTTATTATTTAAATGGGACAAGACTTAGCCAAACAGAGGAGGAAAGGGATTTGGGAGTAGTAATAGATAACAAGCTAAAGATGAGTGCACAATTCAGGGCAGCGGCTACAAAGGCTAATAAGATACTAGCATGTATTAAAAGAGGCATTGATTCAAGGGAGGAAAGCATAATTCTGTCACTATATAAATCCCTGGTAAGAACTCACCATGAGTATGGAGTGCAGTTTTGGGGACCGATCGCAAAAAAAGATATTGCAGAACTAGAAAAAGTTCAGAGAAGGGCCACAAAGCTAATAAGGGGAATGGAGAATTTAAGATATGAGGAGAGGCTAGCCAAACTGGGTCTGTTTTCTTTATAAAATATATTCAAGGCCCATATACAGAGATGGCAGAAGCTCTGTTTATTCCAAGAAAATTGTTTGTGACAAGAGGTCACAATTTAAGGTTGGATGAAAGGAGATTTTATGTCCTGCTATGGAAACTTTTTTTTCACTGTAAGAGCAATAAAATTATGGAACTCATTACCAAAGTAGCTAGTGAATGCCAATACCCTAGATACATTTAAAAATTGTTTGGATACATTTCTGTCTAGAAACAACATTGTAAGTATTTAAGATTTGTATAGGTTGAACTCGATGGACTTCGGTCTTTTTTCAACCTCATCTACTATGTTACTTTGTAATACATTATGAATCATTACTCCAATAAATAAATTATATATTTTTTTTTACTTTCAACTGGGAAATAATTTTAAAAAGAAACTGTAATTAAAGAGACAGTCTACTCCAGAATTGTTATTGTTTAAAAAGATAGATAATCCCTCTATTACCTATTCCCCAGTTTTGCATAACCAACACTAATACTAATATACTTTTTACCTCTGTGATTACCTTGTATCTAAGCCGCTGCAGACTGCCCCCTTATTTCAGTTCTTTTGACAGACTTGCATTTTAGCCAATCAGTGCCCTCTCACTTGTAAATCAATGGGCTTGGTCACAATGTTATCTGTATGACACACATGAACTAATGCCCTCTAACTGTGAAAAACTGCCAAATGCATTGAAATAAGGGGCAACCTTCAAGGGTTTAGAAATTAACATATGAGCCTACCTAGGTTTAACTTTCAATAAAGATTACCAAGAGAACAAAGCAAATTTGATGAAAAAAGTAAATTAGAAAGTTGTTTAAAATTACATTCCCTATTTGAATCATGACAGTTTAATTTTGACTAGACTGTCCCTTTAACCATTTAAAAAGTATATTTTAGGAAATTGGAAGTCCTACAAGCAGAATCTAATTTACCATTCCTTAGGTCCCTGTTATAGCTCACTTTAAATGGTCAAAAGTAAAAATAATAAATAAATAACAAACACAACAACCACATTCATAATAACACATACCTCCAATGTCTGGTCGGAGCTTGTTGTCATATCCTTTAAGAAGTCCATTTAAGATTGAAGTGACATCGTTATTATGAAGCTTTCGTGATAAAAGCCATGTCTTATTAGATGGTGCATCTTCATAGTCTTCTTCCTTTTGTATTGAACTATAACAAAACAAAATCAAATCCTCAATGTTTTGTATAAATGAAAACATTTGGAATTTCTAAATATAAATATTTATATGTTTATTTTTTTTGTTATTGTTTAACACAGGGGTGGGCAATTATCGGCCCTCCAGTTGTTATGGACTAAATCTCCCATGATGCTTTGCCAGCATTATGGCTGAATGAGCATTATGGGAGATGTAGTCCATAACATCTGGAGGGCCGATAATTGCCCACCCCTGGTTTAACACAACACTTTTATCCACAAAAGTTAGAACGTGGTCTACAATTTGGAATATAAATCCTCACCAAGAGATCATCAAGAGTGTTATTTTTGTGTCCAGTGGTAATAATATGGTCTAAAACTAAAAAGAAATATGTAAATATATTTACTGCAAGTATTTCCTCCACCAAAAGTGGACAGTCTACCTTAGAATAGTTATTGTTTAAAAAGATAGATAATCCCTTTATTACCCATTGCCATATTTTTCATAATTAACACGGTTATATTAATATACTTTTTACCTCTGTGATTACCTTGTATCTAAGCTTCTGCTGACTGCCCCCTTATTTCAGTTTGACAGACTTGCATTTAGCCAATCAGTGCCGTCTCATTTGTAACTCCATGGGCGTGGTCAGAGTGTTATCTGTATGGCACACATGAAATAACGCTCTCTAGCTGTGAAAAACTGCCAAATGCATTGAAATAAGGGGCACTCTTCAAGGGTTTAGAAATTAGCATACAGTATGAGCCTACCTAGGTTTAGCTTTTAACAAAGAATACCAAGAGAACAAAGCAAATTTGATGATAAAAGTGAATCGGAAAGTTGTTTAAAATTGCATTCCCTGATAATCCCTGGGTTCCGGGGGTGGAGTCTAAGTGCAGATTGTGTAGCGCTCGCTCTGTGAGCTCCCAATCAGCTGTTGGCAGAGAGAGTCACACCAAAGTCCTAGAACCCAGGGTTGCTGACTGGTAGACTGCGTGATTGTCACTGGAACCCATGGTGCTAATACATTGCACTGAAGCTTGATCTTTTTGGGACCGAAGGACTGCTGCAGCTTGTGTTCATAAGGTAGGCGAGTGGTCTCGCGTCTCCCCTCTCCCACAGGTGCTGCGTGAGAGGGGATAGACGCTCTACACCCAGGCCTGTTGCTGTGGAAAAATATTGCTGCTGATTGAAGCCCAGGAGACAAAGGCTACAGCTGTTGGGGTATTCCCACCTCGGCTCCTCCTCCCACCGGTGCTGCTTGTGGAGGGTCATGAGGGTTCCACAGAGGCTTACCAGAGCTTGGGTTCGAGTTAAAGGGACAGTCTAGTCCAAAACAAACTTTCATTATTCAGATAGGTCATATAATTTTAAACAATTTTCTAATTTACTTCTATCACCAATTTTGCTTTGTTCTCTTGGTATTTTTAGTTGAAAGCTAAATCTAGGAGGTTCATATGCTATTTTCTAAGCCCTTGGAGGTCACCTCTTAGCTCAGGGCATTTTGACAGTTTTTCACCACTAGAGGGTGTTAGTTCATGTGTTTAATATAGATAACACTGTGCTCATGCATGTGGAGTTCCTAGGAGTCAGCACTGATTGGCTAAAATGCAAGTCTGTCAAAATAACTGAAATAAGGGGCAGTTTGCAGAGGCTTAGATACAAGATAATTACAGAGGTAGAAAGTGTATTAATATAACTGTGTTGGTTATGTAAAACTAGGGAATGGGTAATAAAGGGATTATCTATCTTTTAAAACAATAAATATTCTGGTGTAGACTGTCCCTTTAAGGAGGTTTTTTGGGGTCCATCCGTGTAAGCGGTAAGATTGGAGGGCTGGTGAAGCCGATTTTAACTGCCATCTACCGAAAAAAACAACACTAAGGTACTGTTCCTTTTCTTTTTACCTCTATGTCTCTTCCCTGGGCCGACTTGCTCCCAGAAGAGCGCTATAAATGGTGTAAATAAGAAATATCCATATAAGTTACTACAATAAGGGGCAAAGTGAAAGAGAACGAAGGGTTAAGGTAGCCAATATGATTTGCCCTAAAGAGTTTTTTTCTCCATGCCGTGTATTATAGCAGTTGGAAACAGAACTATTGCTGGATTCCATTGTAATAAAAAAATCCTTTTATTCAATTTAACAGGGACTGAATTGTTTCCATTAGTTGGGAAAAGATTCTCTCATTTTCCGAAATTAGAGTTTTACTTTCTTCTTTTCCCTATTATGACTGTCTGCACAGAACCCCCCCCCCCCCCCCCCCCAATAAAAAAAAAACGGGTCAAGTTGCAACTTTACACTCACTGCTGGCTCTGGGGAACTGTTTCTTTGTAATGTAACCCTTTATTATGTTAAAAACAAAAGGACTATCTGTTGCATCTTCAGGAGCTATATGTGTTTGATTTGTTGGTTAAAAAGTACATTGTAAAACAGAGAACTTCTGATTTAGAATACTAAACTCTGGTTCATTTTTCATTTTTTTTCCCTTCAGTGATGTTTTGTCAAGAATAACAAAAAGGTCTTGTTTGGCAAAGGGGCGTAACATATGTGTGTTGTTTAAAATCTTAACAATTTTTTGTCTTTCCCTGCATCTACCTTCTGGGTTACCTTGCCTTTAAATTTGCTTGTTAAAAGCTCTATCAGGTAACAGGCTACCTTTATTAAGTACTTACTCAGAAAAGCAAAATTTCCTGCAAATGAAGGAAATTCTAACTGAGGTTCTGTTAATACACTGCCCTATACCCTGAAGGTTGAGAAATTGAAAATGAAAAGCCCACATAAAGAGCACTCTATATTTAATATTGTTTGGTGGGCCAAAGGGCAGAGGGTTTATTAACATTGTATATCATTGTAATAAGCAGTTAAAATCTGTACCTTGTAACCAGGTACACCCTTAGGAATATACACTGGGGGTAGGGGGAAATCAAGCTTAAGGGAGAAGAGAAATAACGGGCCTTATTATTGAAACCCTTCCAAAAGTGGGTCTGGTTGAGAGGACAGGTTTATTAAAAAATCTGATTTATCACAAAGGAATAAAAGGGTCAATAATTATTCTGCTGAATTTCTCCTAAACAGCTAAATATATTAAGTCCCCCTACTAGAGGCTACCATATTAGTGTCGCTATCCAAAAACTAAAGGAAGAAAAAAGAAAAAGGGAAAAAGAGAAGGCTTTAAAAAAGTGTTATATATATAAAAAGGGCCAGCCTCAATAGCTTTTCCTTTGTATATAACTCTGAAGACTAATCAAGGCAGCTTGCATATATATATTTTAATTAAAATAGTAGATACACGTTTGGTTAAAAACAGATGGATTACTAATTATGTCCATTTGTGTTGTTTTACCTTTTGTTAGGAGCTTTATATCTCACTGGCTGTAAGGATAAATGCTGTAAAATAGAAAAGCCTTAGCTTAAAAATAGCTGAATACTTAAATATTAAAACTCTAGCTCAGCTGGAACTCATAGATCCGAGCTTCCAAGTGTTTTTTAGTTATTATACAAGACTAAGAATTCAGAAATGTTTTGTTAAAAATAACAATAGCTGCTCTGTCTGGTGATAAAGTGGGGATAAATGTGTTGTTTACAATTCTAAACTCTGTTTTTTTCTTTTAATTTGTACCCTTTGGGCTATTTAGTTTTGTATACTATAAGGTATATCTGTGGTTGCTAGTTAAATGCTTTATCTGAGAACAAGCTATTTGTACCAAGTGCATACTTAGAATAGAAAACTCTATACAACCTGCCCCCTGTGGGTTCCCAGGGTGAATAAAGGGGTCTTAAATTAAGATCCCTACTTTTTTCTTTTTCTCCTATTCACTGTCACCCTAAAATCACCTCCAACACTTAGTCACTTTCACCTACCCCTCTTCCCTTCTCCCCCTCCCTTTTTTTTTCTCTTTCCCTCTCACGAGTTGCAAGGAAATCACTCCTTAATTAACACACTGGTTCACTGCACATGGATAAATTTCTTAATATTCATGGCAAAATCCCTTCTCCAAACAAACAGAGAGACAGAAGAACTAAAAACAATAGACACGTCTGCAGATATCCACTCAGCTCCTATTAATCCCCCTCACCCCGCTGAGTCGTTAGGCACTCAGGCCCTAGTAGTCAATATCTCTGAAGCTTTGGCCCCTAAGTTTGACACCCTCAAATTAGAAATCAAGCAAGATATTTTGCATCTTACTCAAGAATTTAGACAATTCTCAAATAGGCTGCAAGAAGTGGAACAAAGGGTCTCGGACTTAGAAGACCTTACTACAACACATGGTTCAAAACTTAAAGCCACTGATTTAACATTGGAAAAAATCCAGTTTAAATTAGAGGATCTAGAAAACCGTTCCAGAAGGAACAATTTTAGAATTATAGGGGTGCCAGAAGAAAAGCAATATGAAGATCTGAATAAATTTATTTCCGAAACATTAGTCCAGCTCCTTAAAATTCCACAAACATATCCTAAAATTATTATTGAAAGAGCACACAGATTAGTTAGATCTTTTACGGATAACAGAGGGAACATTAGTCCTAGACCAATTATAGCCAAGGTCCTGAACTTCCAGGATAAAATTACTATTTTTCAATATTATCGCAAGAGTCAATCTGTTACCCTGGGAGATTCCAATATTCTTCTGTTCCAGGACTTCTCTGCGGAAACAGCAACAAAGAGAAGGGAGCTCTCACCAATATGTACTAAACTCATTAACCTTGGCATACGGGCCACTATAATCTATCCTGCCAAACTTAAAGTCTGGGCTAAGGACAAAATCCATCTTCTTGACTCTGCTAAAGATGCAGGAGAACTTTTAGTCAAATTAAACCTCCCTGATAAATAGTTAACTTATTTTTCTTTTTGTTACTAAGACTACAGTCCCTCGTTGAAGTTCTTTTTTTTTATTGAAATATGGTCTCTGGGTTGTCTGGGTTAAGGCAGACCATGGGTGCAACTCCCCCCCCCCTTTTTTTTTTCTTCCCCCTTTTATTATTATTATTAAATGATGGGCAGGGTAGATAGTTTTAAATTAGTTTGCTGGAACATTGGAGGTCTCACATCCCGCATTAAATGAAAAACAATTTTAAATCAACTAAGGAAGGCAAACACGGATATAGCATTCCTCCAGGAAACACATTTAAAACATGAAGAGGTTTTGAAATTAAAAACACTATGAGTAAGGGATGTTTACACCTCCCCAAGTTAAGGAAGGAAAAGAAGTGTCACTATACTACTAAGAAAAAAGGTAATGGCCAGGGGCCTGGAGATTTTAAATACCAGTGTGGATCCAGAGGGAATGTATATTATGTTGAAAATTAAGGTGGCAATGTCCTCGATCCGTTGTTTTGGGATTCCTTACAAATCTAAAATTATGCTTTTTCAGGAAGGATATTTAATCCTTGGAGGAGATTTCAATATGGCTCCACAATATCCACTAGATAGGCTAAGACCAGCTTTGAACCATTCGAAAAGTAAAAGAGATAAACTTGAAGCTAAGATCATTAAAAAAATTACTCAGAATCTGGGAGTAAGAGACATCTGGAGAATGCAAAACCCAGATGTAAGAGACTTCACATGTCTCTCCAAGGCTCATAAAACACTCTCCAGAATTGATATATTCCTTATGGATGATATGCTTCTTAATACAAGAGCAAAGGCAGACATTTTACCCATCACCCTCTCTGATCACGGTCCTATTGTTCTCCAAATACAGGAAATTTATATGAAATTCAAATAGGCCCATTTTTTCCCCCCACTTTTCTTTCAAAAGATTTAAAGTTTAAAAATTGGCTCAAATCTAAATTTGAAGAATATGCGGAACACAATCACGATTATTTTAATTGCCCCATGGTATTCTGGGAGACTGAAAAAATACCTGCAAATTGGTCAAGATATACTAGATCCAAAAACAAAAGAGATACATATCTAATTCATCAAGCAACACAAAAAGATTTAAAATTCCAAGCCAAATTCTATAGATATGGAAATAAATCAGGAAAGCTTCTGGCAAAATTGGTAAGGGGAGTAAGAGGGTCGACGGTGATCAAAGCACTTCGCATGAGGGAAAAGTATTAGTTAAGACAGAGGAGATTTCAAAGCTTCTTACAAAATATTATCAAGATTTGTATACTTTAAAAAAATCGGATAAGTTCCAGTATGATCAATTTTGGAGCAAAATAACATTTCCAACACTCACGTCAGAAGCTATGGAAATCTTAAATGCTCCTATTTTCGAGTCTGAAATAGAGAGAGCTATAGCTAATCTTGCATTGGACAAAGCACCAGGCCCAGATGCATTACCTAATGAATTTTATAAAATTTTCTCTCCTCTGCTAGTCCCCAATCTCTGTAAATTATAAAATGCTATGTATATTGACGGTCTCCCAGTTCCCCCTTCTTTTTCTGCATCTTATACGACTTTAATACCCAAGCAGGGGAAAGATCTGAGTCTGAAAGAATCTTACAGACCTATAGCTCTCTTGAATACAGACTATAAGATTTTAACTTCTGTCTTAGCAAATAGGTTACAATACACACTAGCCACTATCATACACACAGATAAAGCTGGGTTCCTCCATAAACGAAATTCATCAGCAAAGATAAGAGAGATCCTATTGGTTGCTCATTATTTCAAGACATTGGAGAAATGGGTGCAGGGGGAGAAAGAGGATACCCTTGACCTAGCAGTTATCTCAATAGATGATGAAAAAGCATTTGATTCTGTACATTTGTTCCCTATCTAAATTTTGTTTTGGAGGCAAATTTCTTCAATTTATGGGGAACTTATATAATAAACTCTATACCAGATTGTTAGTTAATAGTATACTCTCGCCAGAGATTACGCTAGAGAGGGGAACACGGCAGGGATGTTCTCTCTCTCCCCTTCCCTTTGATATTTCAATAGAACCTTTAGCAAGCATAGTTAGACACCAATTAGAGGGTATACAAATTGGAAGGAAGGAGCTCAAAATCGCTCTAGAGGGAGTGCAGAATTATTAGGCAAATGAGTATTTTGACCACATCATCCTCTTTATGCATGTTGTCTTACTCCAAGCTGTATAGGCTCGAAAGCCTACTACCAATTAGCATATTAGGTGATGTGCATCTCTGTAATGAGAAGGGGTGTGGTCTAATGACATCAACACCCTATATCAGGTGTGCATAATTATTAGGCAACTTCCTTTCCTTTGGCAAAATGGGTCAAAAGAAGGACTTGACAGGCTCAGAAAAGTCAAAAATAGTGAGGTATCTTGCAGAGGGATGCAGCACTCTTACAATTGCAAAGCTTCTGAAGCGTGATCATCGAACAATCAAGCGTTTCATTCAAAATAGTCAACAGGGTCGCAAGAAGCGTGTGGAAAAACAAAGGCGCAAAATAACTGCCCATGAACTGAGAAAAGTCAAGCGTGCAGCTGCCAAGATGCCACTTGCCACCAGTTTGGCCATATTTCAGAGCTGCAACATCACTGGAGTGCCCAAAAGTACAAGGTGTGTAATACTCAGAGACATGGCCAAGGTAAGAAAGGCTGAAAGACGACCACCACTGAACAAGACACACAAGCTGAAACGTCAAGACTGGGCCAAGAAATATCTCAAGACTGATTTTTCTAAGGTTTTATGGACTGATGAAATGAGAGTGAGTCTTGATGGGCCAGATGGATGGGCCCGTGGCTGGATTGGTAAAGGGCAGAGAGCTCCAGTCCGACTCAGACGCCAGCAAGGTGGAGGTGGAGTACTGGTTTGGGCTGGTATCATCAAAGATGAGCTTGTGGGGCCTTTTCGGGTTGAGGATGGAGTCAAGCTCAACTCCCAGTCCTACTGCCAGTTTCTGGAAGACACCTTCTTCAAGCAGTGGTACAGGAAGAAGTCTGCATCCTTCAAGAAAAACATGATTTTCATGCAGGACAATGCTCCATCACACGCGTCCATGTACTCCACAGCGTGGCTGGCAAGAAAGGGTATAAAAGAAGAAAATCTAATGACATGGCCTCCTTGTTCACCTGATCTGAACCCCATTGAGAACCTGTGGTCCATCATCAAATGTGAGATTTACAAGGAGGGAAAACAGTACAACTCTCTGAACAGTGTCTGGGAGGCTGTGGTTGCTGCTGCGCGCAATGTTGATGGTGAACAGATCAAAACACTGACAGAATCCATGGATGGCAGGCTTTTGAGTGTCCTTGCAAAGAAAGGTGGCTATATTGGTCACTCATTTGTTTTTGTTTTATTTTTGAATGTCAGAAATGTACATTTGTGAATGTTGAGATGTTATATTGGTTTCACTGGTAAAAATAAATAATTGAAATGGGTATATATTTGTTTTTTGTTAAGTTGCCTAATAATTATGCACAGTAATAGTCACCTGCACACACAGATATCCCCCTAAAATAGCTATAACTAAAAACAAACTAAAAACTATTTCCAAAACTATTCAGCTTTGATATTAATTCGTTTTTTGGGTTCATTGAGAACATGGTTGTTGTTAAATAATAAAATTAATCCTCTAAAAATACAACTTGCCTAATAATTCTGCACTCCCTGTATATGCAGATGATATTCTTCTCTATATATCAAATACTAGAAATAATTTGCCGAAATTATTATCAATTATCAATCAATTTGGATCTTTTTCAGGCTATAAGGTAAACACTTCAAAATCTGAATTTCTTTGGTTAAGGAGGAACAAAGATTCACCATCAAATATACCTTTCAAGATTGTCTCAGACTCATTTAAATATCTGGGTGGTTTAGTATCCTCTAACCCGGATAATTAATATGCTCTTAATATTCTTCCAATACTATCAGATATTAAAGAGAGATTTAAAAATTGGCAAAATCTCCTATTATCCATCTCAGGCCGGATAGCCCTGTTTAAAATGGTTTTACACCCAAAACTGTTATATATTTTGCAAAATGTTCCGATAATACTTAAAGGGAAAGATATTAGGATTCTTAATATTGCTCTAAGAAGCTTCATATGGCGAAACAAAACCCCAAGAATTGCTCTATCTAAAATACAATTACCCCTAAATTTTGGGGGTTTCGCATTACCAGATCTGCGCTTTTACAATTATGATTTCTTAGCGCGTATAGTGGCAGACTGGATCTCTTCCAATGACTATGTCACAATTAATGAACTAGAAAATAATATATGTTATCCGTTTCTCCCTGTAGCTCTAATACACTGTAAGCTTAAACTAATACCCCAAGAAATAAAAACACTTAAAACTATATTCAATCCTATCCAGAGTTGGTGGAAAATGGGTAAGCTTCTGGCTTTGGATTGCAATGTGTCAACATTTGTTGCATTCCTGGGCAACCACAAATTCTTAGCAGGTATTCACCATTGGAACCATTCCAAAGATGGCATAGCCTAGGCTTAGACAGGGCTATCCACTTAATCAGTTTGTCAAAACCTTTGAATCACTCAAGCAAGAATGTAATCTTTCAAATAAGGAATTATTTGCGTATCTGCAAGCTAGACACTTTGTAGTAGAATTAATGAATGAGTCAAATAGGTGTTGGTCCTGGGGGAATCTGGAGGACTTGTTTACTATGGTGAAAAACTGATATATGTCTATTTCTCCATGTTACCATCTTCTCATCTCCCTTAAGAGTAGATCGAATCTTGAAAAACTCTCTGCAGATTGGAACATCTTGATACCTGACAATAAAATTGACGTATGGTTTGTTCAGGGTACTATTGCAAAAATAGCACAGGTCACACTATCATCTACCTGCAGGTAATCACACATTAAACTCCTCTACAAGTCATATTTTACTCCGGAAAAAGGTTCTAGATGTGGAAATATAGAATTTAATAAGTGCCCAAAGTGCTCAAACCCCACAGCCGACCTTGTCCATATGATATGGAGCAGTCCCAGAATTAGACAATTCTGGATGAAAGTAGAATATTGGCTAAAAGATTCTCTTAAGGTCTCCCCTCTGGAACTGTCACTGATCTATAGTGTGTTTTTAGGGAAGGATAGGGAAAAACCCCACTCACAGCATAAATTAATCAACATGACTGTTCTTGCAGCCAGATATTTAATTTTCAAGAAATGGAAAATGAATGTAATTCCAACTGTTACGGAAGTAAAAAAATGTCTGACAAAGCAATGTATATTAGAGCAGATAGATACCAATATGAACGACGAAGCGGATATTAGAACGTTTTTTACAAAGTGGTCAGCATTCATTAAAACTTTTTCTCCAGTTGAAATAGACTATATGATTTTCCCATTTAGGAATTCAGAACTATTATTGTTGGGAGTATGGTAAAATCCTATACTATGTTACCCTGCCCATCATCTTCCTCTTTTTTTTTCTTTTCTTTTATATACATAGATTATTACTATTGTTAGTGGATTAGAAAAACTTATCTTGTTTTTTCAATAATTAAAATAGGGAAGAGGGTGGTTGAAGGGTGGTGGAGTGAGAGGAAGCGGGGGGAGTTCGGAAAAACAGAAAATGGAAACGTTGGTACCCATCCAGGGGTAATATGAAGTCTTGCGACTCATTAGTATAAGGTTTTAAGATCTTGTTTGTGTTATTCCACAAGGTAAACTTTTATGTTTTTTGACTGTATAACCTTCAATTATTGTGCGGATTATAATGTAAAGCCAAGATATAATTATAGATATATAATATAGGTTGAATAATGATCTGTGTGACCTGTATTTATTTATTTTTCTTCTGTAAACACTGTGTTATACCATGGTTCACACCCTCTTTTTTTCTGTACCCTGAAATGGATTACCAACTCAAAATAAAAATAAAAATATAAAAAGAATTGAATTCCCTATCTGAATCATGACTAGCCCCTTTAAGTTAGAACTTAGGTGTTTTGAATAAGAAAGTTTTGTGTTCTGCTTATAATACAAGTTCATTTGAACCACAACAACCTTGACAAATAAATAGGAATCAACAGATTAAATACTGAGAATTGATATATTCAAACATGATGAATGTGTCTCTGAAATATTTAAACAAAACCAGAGAAATTAAAATATTAGATTTTAGATAAAATTTAGATTTGATTTGAAACTTTTTATGGTAATAAATATGTGAGGTACCATGAGCCCCAAAATAAAATACCACAGTTGTCCTTTTAATTAGCAGACCTAAGTAAAATATATCTACACCTATATATATATATATATATATATATATATATATATATATATATATATATATACATACACACATGATTTTATATATATATTTATAAAGATTTAGAACATATTCTGACTACAAAGGGCTCCAATGCACGTATTTATATGTCTATATATGTATGCATATGTTTTTATGTGTTTATATGTGTATATATGTATTTAAATACATATGTACACATATTAATACATATGTACACACATATAAACACACACACATATATACTGTATATATCTTTATGTTACCTCTATGTTAAAACCCTTTGCCTGCCTTTTTTTCTAACAACTGAGACCTCATATCTTTTGTGCAATTTTTAAAAAAACTATTTTTTTAATAGATAGTATTATAATGAGTGTAACTGTACTTTTTAAAGCATTTTTGATTTATGTTTCGCAAAACAGTTAACCAGAGCTCTGAGGACGCATTAATAATTTGAGCGCAAATCGCAATTGCCTTCACGCATTTGCATTTACTTTTAACTTGTAATATGAGCACTAAACCTGACGCTCACAAACACCCGCGATAAAGCCCTTTTCAGTTGCACGTCACTTTTAGTATGCCACTCGTAATCTCGCCAAAAGGTGGCTTATGGGAACAGTGTCTGAGGCGTATTCTTTTGTTGGTTACCCTTTTTTTCCTTTTGTTAGATTTTGTTGTCTGCTGCTAGGTGGGCATACTCAGCAAGTAATGCAAAATAAGAGTATCCTATGTTGTTATAAATGAATTATTGTAATAGTTGTAAAGATAGAGAACGTCTGATCATGCTTAAATCTGGGATCTCCTAACTGATGATAACATTTGTAAATCTAATATAATAAAAGATATTTATGAAAGATTAAATAAATCAGTGAGACTTGAGTCTGCACTTGTCTTCATGGCTGAAGAGGTTAAAGGGATAGTAAACCCAAATACTTTTTTTTCATGATTCAGATACAGCAGCAATTTTAAGCAACTTTCTAATTTACTCCTATTATCAATTTTTCTTCATTCTCTTGGTATCTTTATTTGAAAAAGCAGGAATGAAAGTTTTGGAGCCGGCCTATTTTTGGTTCAGTACCCTGAATAGGGCTTCCTGATTGGTGGCTACATCAGAGGTGGCAGATGAGTTAAGGAGTTAAAGACCATTGCTTCTTAACTTAAGTTTTCGGCAAGCCAGAAACTTCGGGGGTAGATTGCAACATTCGCTGCTTGATAAATCTACCCCTTAATGTTATTTACATCATTATGATTATGACATTTTGTGACACTGACTCATTTTTTGATAATAGAACATTGTCATATTTCATTAAATAATTTTTTTATTTACAAACAAAAAAATAATTAGCTATATGGTTTTATTGTATTTACAATGAAGGATCTTTATTATTTAATATTATTTATTCTCTCAAAATTCTGTCTTCGCAGCTCAACACTCTACATGTAAACAAAGAATCTCGTGATTCATTGTCTACATTGCGGAGGATGACGAGAGTTTGCGCATACACACTTGTGCCACTCTCTGAAGCGCACGTTGGTGGCTACTCAGAGACTGGATGGGACCGTTTTCTACCTCACTACACTACAGAAACAGAATGTAAAAAGGGTGGAGAATACACAGGTAAATGGTGTAACTATAAATTACATTTATAGAAATTACTTTGAATATTGTGACCTTGATTGGCTCAGCAGCTTTAGGGCATTGACATTCCAGAGGTGACTTTAACTATGGGGCATATTTATCAAAGTGCGAGCAGACATGATACCAGAACTGCTTGTGCAATACCGTCCCCTGCAGATTCGTGGAGTGTCAATCACCCCGATCGTATTAGATCGGGTTGATTTCTGTCCGCCGCCTCATAGCAGGCGAACAAGTTATGGAGCAGCGGTCTGTAGAGGCATCAAGCTCCAATTGAAGCTTGATAATTTTGGCCCCTGTGTGTTTAACACCTCTGCAGGGGTTAACACATGGTTCTTCTCATTAATTATTGCTTTATACAGCAGTTATTTTTCTTTTATTAATTGACAATAAATAAAGTCAGGAATCATTTCACAGGGTGAAAGATAACCTTTATAATATACTAAAATATCTATATACTGCAATCACGTTTCTGTTCTCCGTAATCAGTATCATATTGCAATATATACTGTAATTAACAACATATGGTGTGCATGATTTACAGTTAGGTAACATTAAATACTCCATTACATGTTCTATTATGCAACAATAATATTTGTATAACAAATTGTCACTATCAATCAAAACTTCATTGTGCTAATCTTTCCTGAAATATACAAATTCTAATTTAGTTTACTCATTCATGGCACATAAACTGTGGTTTTCTTTTCAAATCCTATACTGCTTACTGTGTACTAATGCATAATGTAGTAAAATGAACAAAGAAGACAATTTTGTATAGTCAGCTTGTGGTAGAATGTATAAATAACTGTTAAAGGTTATATATATGTTTTCTTCTGTGAATCTGAAGCTCTTGGAAGATTGTAACTTTGTTTTGTAAGGCCACAGTTTTTTGTTTTTTTTGGGGGGGTGGTTGATTTAGATTTAAAAAGTTCCTTTCTGGCACTGATCTGTGCCTGTGTATTAAGCCGGTCTGTCTGTGCTCTGAGTGCGATTATCATATCTGCCGCATTTTGTGTATGACCTCCTGCTTAGCACTTGACTTGCATTTGAATCCTACTGTGTCTAAATACTTGTGTATGACCTCCTGCTTAGCACTTGACTTGCATTTGAATCCTACTGTGTCTAAATACTTGTGTATGACCTCCTGCTTAGCACTTGACTTGCATTTGAATCCTACTGTGTCTAAATACTTGTGTATGACCTCCTGCTTAGCACTTGACTTGCATTTGAATCCTACTGTGTTTAAATACTTGTGTATGACCTCCTGCTTAGCACTTGACTTGCATTTGAATCCTACTGTGTCTAAATACTTGTGTATGACCTCCTGCTTAGCACTTGACTTGCATTTGAATCCTACTGTGTCTAAATACTTGTGTATGACCTCCTGCTTAGCACTTGACTTGCATTTGAATCCTACTGTGTCTAAATACTTGTGTATGACCTCCTGCTTAGCACTTGACTTGCCTTTGAATCCTACTGTGTCTAAATACTTGTGTATGACCCTGCTTTTCTGGCCTGACTTCAGCAACTGCTTTACACTAATTTGCTGTATACCCTTTGTATAAAATGCTGCCGACTCTGGATCTGCCTTTATATCAAGACCAGTGGCAGTTTCAGAAATTATTTTTTGTGAAGAAAGCAGTTACCTTCTAGAGCTCCATGCAAGGACAGAAGACTTAGGACAAAGGGCCTATGGGGCATATTTAACAATGTGCGAGTGGACATGATACGAAGTGGCGTATCATGTCCGCTGCACATCGATAAATACTTATAGCATACGCTGTTGGCATTTATCATTGCATCAGCAGTTTTTGTGAACTGCTAGTGCAATGCTGCCTCCTGCAGATTCGCGGGGCAATCAGCCGCTAGCAGGGGGTGTCAATCAACCCGATCGTATTTGATTGGGTTGATTTGTGTCTGCGGCATCAGAGCAGGCAGACAAGTTATGGAGCAGCGGTCTTTAGCTTGATAAATATGCCCCTAAGTCTCAGAACTAAAGAAAAGGAGTAGAACCTTGAAGTCCCAGAGAGTTGAGAGCTTCCTCCATAGAAATCAATTAACCTCTCTGGAATGAAATTTTAGCAGATGAAACCCTGGCACTGATATATTTTTTTAGTCTGCAGCAAATATGAATTCTAGTTTAATTACATTACTTTTCTGCCAGTTAAATAAGTGTATTGAGAAACTTCACATGCTTACAATTAGCAAGATAAATCAGTGAGATATACAGGTGTAAAATACTTAGATAATATAATAAGGGCCGTGAGAGAACTTCAGAGACACCCATGGAACCTCCCTTTCCAGCTCAGGAAACTCCTCTGTCCAGCCCACCTAAACCTGTCAGGCTTATTTTACATACAAAAAATGCAAAATCCCATCTAATTTGTTAAAAAATAAATAAAATAAGCAGCAATATGCAAAGTATAGTCCTAATTTATTAGTGTTACACATAAACAAGTATGATCAGAATTTGTAAAATTACAATCCTAAATACCTGCATGCATTAAAACACAAAATAGAAAGTACAGAACTTGAAAAGCCTAGCAAATTGTTCTAATGTCACGTGTTTCAAAGTTAAAGCAAAAACAGACAGTAAACTGACAGTCTATTCCAGTGATGCTTTATTTTCCTTAAAGATTATTTTGCAGCAATTTTAATCAACTCTATCAAATAAAGATAGCAAGAGAATGAAGAAAAATTGATAATAGGAGTAAATTAGAAAGTGTCTTAAAATTGCTGCTCTATCTGAATTATGAAAAAAAAAATTGGGTTAGGTGTCCCTTTAAATTAAAAAAAAGGAATTAAATTTGGAAGTTTCAAGGCAGTCACTGTTATTAATAAATACTGTTGCTTTCAGACATCACAAGCAATTTAAAAAAATATATATAAATGTATGGGTATGTGTGTTAGGCCAGTTGCATAGAACTGATGATGGGATACAAGGGCATTGAGACATCAAATACACAATTTATATTAGACCATATGGCTGTTGACTGATTCTGTCATATATGTTTGATACATTTATAATGATGTTCTTTTTAATACAGTACCACAATATAATCTGGGCAATATATATGATATTTCTAGGATTAAATTATTCTGACTGATTTTAAAGGGACAGTCAAGTCCAAAATAAACTTTCATTATTCAGATAGGGCATGTAATTTTAAACAACTTTCCAATTTACTTTTATGACCAATTTTGCTTTGTTCTCTTGGTATTCTTAGTTGAAAGCTAAACCTAGTAGCCTATATGCTAATTTCTTAGACCTTGACCTTAGACCGCCTCTAATATGAATGCATTTTTACAGTTTTTACCACTAGAGGGCATTAGTTCACGTGTGTCATATAGATAACATTGAGCTTACGCATGTGAATTTACCTAGGAGTCAGCATACGATGGGGATGATTGACACGGCCGATTGGCCAGGAATGTGCATGTGGCAGCATTGCACAAGCATTTCACAAGAAATGCTTGTGCAATGATAAATACCGACAGCGTATGCTGTCTGCATTTAGTGATGTCAGGTGGACATGATACGCTACAGTGGATCATGTATGTCCGACATTTAATAAATATACCCCATGAAGTATAAAATACTTTATGCTGAAAGTTCCTTTATTTGTTTGAAGCCCCACCGAGCTCCTCAGGCAGCCCACGGCAGAACGCTATTTTGCTGTCAGGTTACATTTCCACCTCTTAGCCAATAGCCGTGCAGGCCAGCTGGCACCAAGCTGCCTGAGCCGCTCATCGTGGCGAACGCTTCAGACAAATAAAGTAACTTTCAGCAGGAAGTATTATATACTTCATGACTGAAAGTCTCCTTTATTTGTTTCACTGGTAAATCCTAGCTTTTCACAAATGCTAGGATTTACCATCACTTTAAAGCCACACAATGCGTGCTATAAACCAAACACACTGAGATACAAACAAGGGTGACACAGGCCCTTTATCATTTCCCTAGACACATACAAAACACAGAAATGGACTGCACTTTCATACTGGACTGGGTACACATCCCATGACCCTGCAAAACTCACAGCCAGGCTGGTCTGTGTTACTGAAGGCTGTGCTGCTGGCTGTGAGTGCTGGTGAGCACCCAGGGCTGTGAGTTTTGCAGGGTCATGGGATGTGTAACCAGTCCGGTTTGATTACAAAAAAAGCTACATTTCTTTTACTGGAATACAGTTTACCATACAGTGATTCTCAGTGTTTCTGAAATAGTACATGTAAGACGCATTATGGCAAATATTCATTCTCATTAAAACAGATGACCACTTATAGCTGCCTAAAGCTATAACATAATAACTGTGCAATCTTTTAATAATATTTCCTATTGAAGCCCCCTCAATCTTTTTGCCATTTCCCATCTGTCTTATTATTCATCTTAATTTTACTCCCACAAAAAATATTCCTATTAATAACCACCTTTAAAGACTGGTGGAATTAGATCAAATACATCTGAATCACTGATACAACAGATTGTTTGACGTCCACAACCTCTGAAGTTGGGGACATATTAAGAAGTGGCGATTGTTCAACTGATGCTTCTTAACTTTGGGTTGCAGCCTTGCATGGGTGAACCTCTTCCAAAACCACCCCGAAGGGGCTCTATGTTCTTCACTCTAAGCATGGGGTACATTTCAATACTGAAAGCAGGATACCCTTCAGAAAGATGTATTAAAGTGAATGTAAATTTAGATGAATCGGTGCACGGTTTTTAATAATCCTATTAAAAACAAGGGCACTTTATTTCATCCAAATTTACATTTCACTCATTTTCTTCAAATACTTACCTTTTAATCCTGACAGCCACTGCAGCACTTCCTCTGCCCATCGCAAGCCTTATTTGCGGGTCAAAAATTACGATTTTGGCTTCCTCCAATCACGGCGTTACCTCAGGCCAAGATTTCCCGGGGGGGGTGCTTTTATTGGAGGATGCCGTAATTTCTGACGTATGAAGAGGCTTCCGACGGCTGAGGGAATCGCTGGAGCAGCTATGAAGACTAAAAGGTAAGTATTTGAAGAAAACAAGTGAAAAGTCAATTTTGATTAATTAAAGTGCCCTTGTTTTTAATAGGATTATTAAAAACCGGGCACCGATTCATCTAAATTTACATTCACTTTAATAGAGTAAGTATGGTTTAAAAAACATTAGTACCTTTTTTGCTACAACTGATTTCCTCTAAATAGGCTATATCCACCACCTGCCTCAACTGGAAGAACCAAGCTTGTTACTGGCGTACACAAGGCTAACCTTGGTCATTATGTCAGTAATCTCAAAGTCAAAGAAAAATCATCTTTGCTGAAGCCAAATAGGGTCAGATATGAGACTAGGATATTCCTGTGAAAGCTGCCACATAGTCTATCAGTTCTCACAATAGGAAAACTGTAAGGGACAGATTACAAGTGGAGCACTAATTAATGCTCCCGCTCAAGCGTTAATTGTGCTAGAAGTAAGCTTTTTGCATTGATAACGTTTTGCTCATATTACAAGTTCAAAGTAAACTGCTTTCGTTCGAGTGCTAACCAGACGAGCGCAAAAAGGCGAAGTTAGAATATAACATGCAGTTTCACATATTTACCTTACATAGAACATATTCTGCTATGTGAAATATTTACATAGTTAAAACCTTTATTAAAAATTAATATTGCATAAATATGTTTTTTCATGTTTTCGTCTACTTAACTGCAAAGGGCTCCAATGCACTTATATATATGTCTATCTATATATGTGTACATATGTATTTATGTGTTTATATGTGTATGTAAATACATTTATACACTATAAATACATATCTATAAATATGTAGACATATATATTTATATATACACTCACCAGACACTTTATTAGGTACACCTGTTAAATTGCTTGGTAACACAAATTGCTAATCAGCCAATCACATGGCAGCAACTCAATGCATTAAGCATCTAGAAATGATGAAAACAAATTGCTGAAGTTCAAACCGTGCATCAGAATGGGGAAGAAAGGGGATTTAAGGGACTTTGAACGTGGCATGGTTGTTAGTGCCAGACTGGATGGTCTGAGTATTTAAAAAACTGCTGATCTACTGGGATTTTCACGCACAACCATCTCTAGGGTTTACAGAGAATGGTCTGAAAAAGAGAAAATATCCAGTGAGCGGCAGTTTTGTGGACTATAATGCCTTGTTGAGGAGAATCGGCAGACTGGTTTGAGATGATAGAAAGGCAACAGTAACTCAAATAAACCACTCGTTACAACCAAGGTATGCAGAATACCATCTCCAAATGCACAGCACATCGAACCTTGAAGCAGATGGGCTACAGCAGCAAAAGACCACACCAAGTACCACTCCTGTCAGCTAAGAACAGGAAACTAAGGCTACAATTCGCACAGGCTCGCCAAAATTGAACAATAGAAGATTGGGAAAAACGTTGCCTGGTCTGATGAGTCTGGATTTCAGCTGTGACATTCAGATGGTAGGGTCAGAATTTGGCGTAAACATGAAAGCATGAGTGTGACTGTACTTTGGAATGTATTTTTGATGTGTTTTGTGCACCTTTTTAGTTTTGCGAAATAGTTAACCAGAGCTCTTTCAACTCGTAATACCAGTGGTAAGCTCGACGAGCGCAAAACCCTGCGATAAACCCCTTTTGTTTGCAAACAAACTTTTGAGCTCTGCTTTTAATCTGGCACTAAATGTTCAGATTTAAATTTACAAGGAAAGGAACAAAACAAATAATACAAATATATTGCAAATTTTTTTGAAACACATAATTTAATTTAATATCTTATATTACAATTTTAAAGTGATCTTTTAACTATTGTTTCTGCATGTAAAGAAAAAATAAATGAAAAAAACTACACACGTTTAGTAGTACAATTCTGAAATAATGGTTATATCATTAATTATAATACTAATGTAATTCAAAGCTTTAACAAGCCAACATCACTTTATTCGCACATATTCAAAAGTATTAAAGGGATACTGAACCCAATTTTTTTCTTTCATGATTCAGATAGGGCATGCAATTTTAAGAAACTTTTCAATTTACTCCTGTTATCAAATTTTCTTTGTTCTCTTAGTATCTTTATTTGAAAAAGCAGGGATGTAAGCTAACAAGCCGGCCCATCTTTGGTTCAGAATCTGGGTACAGCTTGGTAATTGGTGGCTAAATGTAGCCAATTACAAGCCCTATCTGAATCATGAAAGCTTATTTTTGGCTTGACTGTCCCTTTAAGATATAAGGTTTTTAAAAAAACAAAAAACACTTAGGAGAGAGTTAATATTGATATTCAAGGCCATCTCTGTATATGGGCCTTGAATATATTTATATAAAGTAATCATGACACCTTTAAGTGCCTTTTTTCTAGAGAAAACAGACCCAGTTTGGCTAACCTCTACTCAAAAAAAGGACATTTGAAAATGAAAATATTTGGTAATTTAGTAACAAAAGATGCTGAACAAGAGGTAAATGTTTTGGATTTTTAAATTGAAAAAAAGAATACACTATGGGTTCAATTCTTATTATGATTTAATAAACTTTTGGGAATAGGTTCTGCTGGCTCTGTTATGGCTCTGTTATACAATTAACCAAAATATAAAATATTCTGTTTAATACTTTGTTCTCTGATTCAACATGGTTTGGTGCTATGTGTTTATGCAATCGTTGCACAATACATGGTCTTTAAGTAGAAGATGAGTAAGGGAATACACGCTCCCCTGATGATTTGAGAACAAAATATAACAAGGATTTTAGGATGGATATTTTGTTGCAAAATGAATGGTGCTATGGTACTTGTGTTCTTTATTCAAGGTATGTACCTTAAATGTCAGTCAATCGCAATATCAGTGAAAGAGTAGATTGACATATTTCCCTATGAACCAGGAACACAATGTACAGATCGTTTAAAGATTGAGAACTTGTTATATCTAAAGGTCTAATTTAGCCCTGATATACGGTGTGTTGTATGATGAGCACTGATACTGGCAAACATATGTATCCAGGATTTTGTCACAATATATATTCCTCTTGTTATTCTTGCATTTTAGATGTTTATACCACCTAAGGGTTTAGAAGTTTGAAGGTGTAGATTGTTTCATTTAATTATGTTTTATCCAATCAGGTGAAAGATCTGCTTTTATAACCTGTAACAGGTGTGATAGAGCACATGGCTATGACTAGAGCATTTCGCCAAAACGCATAAGCCGTACTTTTTACACAGCCTTCTTCCTCCTTGGTGTATGTGTCTCCTATTTTTATCATGGATTACTAAATAAAAGTGAAGTTTTATTCATCAAATTTTGGTGCTTGAGTGTACTTTCTTTGGATCTTAATTACCTACACATGTAATACGGAACTCTCAAATTGGGGCCTCTCATGGAATAAATTAGCCCATAGAGCACTTACCAACCGCTAAAGCTGACCCAGGGTAAAAGAGTGTTAACTGCCTCGCCTCACTCAGAATAACAGTAGGCCTCAACCCTACGCAGGCTTATAAGCTAGTCCTCTACTAATCTAGACTAGGCCAAGATCCAAGATCACAGCATGGCGTTTAAGCTAAGAACCTATTTCTTCCCACACTGCCCCTGCATGACAAAAGATACAACAGGCAGATAAACAATGGGTTTGATGTGAATAAATGCAAAAGGGACCTATGGATATTAACCTCAACTGACATATAAAACTTATTCTCAAATCAATATATTACAGGGGAACACTAACTAACTACGAAATGCTCAGATAGCCACATTCATGGACAGGCGCCCTCTTATTTGGTCCTCCTCCTGATATCACTCCATGATTTGAACCATGCACAAGTTGTATACTGGTTAGGGGTGAACAAGATATTTACTATGCAAAACTCTAGTATATACATCTTACCTACACTCAAAGTACTTCTGGCTCCAAGAAATAACTATGTCAGCTAGGAAACAAAATAGGCCTAGTGCAGCAAGCAAAACCTCAGCAGCCGCATTATTCTTCAAATCTGCAAACGGCAATAAGGCCTCAGATACCCAAAGAACAACACTTGAAGAAGACTCAGAACCACAATGGAAGAGTCAATACCCGCTACAAAAGCGGATCTCAAGCTCTTGGTCTCCAAACAGGACCTTGGGTCTAGAGAAGCCACTTTAGAAGATGCAGAATCGACCACAGTAGATGAAATATCCACTCTCTCAACAAGTTTCCTCCCAACAACAAATAATCAATGAAATCCAAGATAAAATGGAGGACTTGTAGAATCGCGGTCGCAGAAATAATTTGAGACTAAAAGGAATACTAGAATCAGTTACCCCTGACGAGCTAAATAATTATCTGTTACAGCTCTTTCAAGCCATATCAGGATAGGTGGATGAAAATATGTTCCAAATGGAGAGGGCTCATTGCATACTCTGTGCGAAAGCTAAAGAAAATGCCCCACCACAGGATGTAATAGTCAAGATGCTCCACTTTTCAGACAGAATTTGCAGCGAGGAAGAACCAAACTTTTAAGTTCCAAGGTTCCATCATCCAGTTTTATCAAGATCTATTTTTAAGAACGTTACAAAAAAGAAGTACACTGTGCCCACTCACATCAGTCCTAAGGAAACACCAGATCAATTACTGATGAGGTTTCCCCTTTACACTTCAAATTTTCCATGAAGGCAGAGTCCTTAGCCTCATGGAAGTGTCGCACATTTCCGAAAATCTGCAAATATCTTCAGCTAGATCTACCTACCATCCCATCCTCCGACCACGCTGGAACAGAAGACCAAACACTCACCAATCCAAGTCAACCCCAGAGACAAAGATGGACCAGGTGTACAAAGAAAAAGTCTAAGACCTGAAGGATATTATTCTTAAAAAATCCTCCTAACACATTGCCACCTACAAGCCCAACTGACTGAATGGTTGGAAAAAGATAAAGACATTAAAGCCGCCTCAAACCTTTAACAAGAAATAACAGAAGAAAAAGAGATTGAGATGAGTATAGATTATTTTAATAATGAAACTTCTTTAACCTACAGTTGTCCCAAAAGTCCCTATCCCCACTCAGTACAGGACATTAATGTGGCTTGTAAAGACACACTTCAATGGGTGTTTATCTGATAGAAGCTTTGTAGAGATTAATGTTAACTTACATTACAACCTATTTAGTTTATCATAATATATGAAGCTTAACACCAGATACTAGTATTAGAGGACTGTATGAAGACATGCCTGTCAAACCACCCTTCTATTATAGGTGATCACCAACTCTAATAATTCCTTAAGAAGCAAACTAGATACCCCTATTTGAAACTTTTACATGTGGACTTGAAACATATTCATTTCCCCCAATGTTACACCAAAGTTTATAATATTATTTT
Organism: Bombina bombina; assembly: GCF_027579735.1. Classification (NCBI taxonomy): domain Eukaryota; kingdom Metazoa; phylum Chordata; class Amphibia; order Anura; family Bombinatoridae; genus Bombina; species Bombina bombina. Next base: position 59,896,390 of record NC_069505.1, on the reverse strand, counting down.
TTTTTTGTTTTTTTTGTTCAAAGTTGATGTTTTTTACTGTTTGTTTAAACTGTGATGACACAAGAATTGACACTAGTCTGTTGTCTTGGGAAGGCCGGGAAGGCAGAAAATAGATAACCACATATATAGGTACTATTAGAGAACTAAGAGAGAGAGAGAGATAGCACTGAGAAACATAGATAATGACACCAAACATTAAACTCATGCCTCACAATGTTCATGGCCTTAACTCTGACCTGAAACGAAAAACCTCCTTAACCCCATACTCTAAGCTTAAGGCTGACATAATATTTCTTAATGAAACACTTCACACCACATATAATTACCAAGAACTGGTCTAGGCATTTCCCCCATCACTTCTACTCCACCACATATAGGAAGAAAAGAGGAGTCTCCATACTAATACATAACTCGCTTCATTTTGCCTTAAAAGAAGTAGTCAAAGACATGGAAGGAAGATATCTGTTAGTTAGGGGTAAACTTTATGCAATGTGTATGCCCCAACCTAAAAACAAGACTCCTTAACACAAGTGTAAATGTTAATAACCAACTGGTCACAATCTAGGATTTTCCTAGGGGGAGACTTCAACATTACCATGGTTCCTAACAAGGCAATAGGCTCTATGAAACTAACACATAAACAACAACAACACAATACAGTAATAAAATCAATCAAAGACTCACTTCACTCTCATAACATTCTAGACTCCTGGGACACACTATATGGTAAGACCACAGAATATACGTTTTACTCTCATGCCCACAAATCATACTTGATACTAGACTATATATATTTAAGTCAACTTCTTATTCCCAATTTAATATCTTCCTCAATACAAACATGACTGGTCAGACCACTCCATAGTTCAAATTGAAATATCAGATATACATGGACACCACAGGCCAAGATCTTGGACTTTCAATCCCTAAAAAACCCTAAAAAACCCAGAGACAGGGGGTGGAGCTAGCCGTCAAGTTGGAGAGACGTGTTTGGAGAGAGCTCTCTGCTAACTTTATAGATTTTGCTAAAATTCAAAGTTATCTGCTATAGAACCTGTCCCTGAGGGTTTGGGACATTATCTACCTATTGCTGACCCTCGTAGTGGATTGAGTGGAACATAAGAAGTGGGTCTCTTCTGTAACGGCAGCATTGCCCGGAGCTAGCGGGGCTACTATACGGCATTGCCCATCAGACACTGCTATTGCTTGGACACGAGTCCCTTACCTCAGCGGACCCAGCCGAGGTTGCGAAGTGCCTTAGATCTATCCACACTGCTGTCCAGAGGGTCGGGGCTCCGCTCCGGTACAGCAGTTCACTGTCAGAGGTCGGGCAGCGAGAGGAGGCCTGGGGCTACTTACCTTCAGGGGATATATTCCCCTACCGGACCGGCACCTCAATTACTCACTTACCCAGAGGCATAACCCAATTTCATACGGGACTTGAGTGAGACCGGGGACAGCCTAAAGAATTAAAGTGCGCCATACCCCCTCTGGCGCGAACCTCCGCCATCTTGGAAACGGACCTCCCGGCATTACTAGAGGATCTCTTCAGCTGATCACAGACCTGCCTGAGGGCCTCATAGAGAATGGGTAAGACCACCCTGCAGGTACAGATACCCCTCTATCTCAAAACCTTGCTCTGCTGGGGGGCTGCCTTTAATATTTGTATACTTGGCCATAAACCATAGGCTATTGCTTGTTCTTTCATACACTGCAGCATATGGTTATATATTAGCAGCCCTACCTTTCATTATCTTACAGCTCCTCTTTAACTTTTAACTTTTGACCTTTGGAGCTCACAGTGACAGTGATAATTACATTTGGGGCTTATCAGCACTCACTAGCCCTTACATTGCACTGGGCCTGAACTCACCAGACTGAACTTGCTACCTCATTTACAAATGGGTTGCTAACTGCATCACTTGTGAGGAGGGGAAGTTTGCAGGTCCCTGGACTCTTATTTCTACATGTTACACTGATTTATTTCCTACATCTAGTCTGCTCTTTTTGTTGCTACCTAGTGGTGTTCATTCATTGTGCCCCTCCAATTTGCACTAATGGCACAGTCCAGTAAAAGGAAACCTAAGCCACTTACAGGTCCTAAACGGACAGTGGCGGACCACTTTAACCCTATCTCGCCATCCAATAATGAAGACTCACAAGACAGCTCTCTTATCTCTGCACCTATGACAGACACAGTGGCCACTACCCTCCGAGCCCTCCAAGATGCTGCCCCAGCAACTGTGACACCCACATTTATATTAACATCATTGCAATCTTTGCTTGAGGCACACCATTCTTCCTTTCAAACCTAGATCACTGTCTCACTAGCAGATCTACAATGAGATTTAACATCTATTTCAGAACGCTTGGACACTGTTGAAAGGAAGCAAGAAGATTTAGCAGTGGTGCAACAAAATGTTCTTTCATATGCCCAAAGTCTGGTGGAGCAACTTGCTATGTTAGAAAACGAAGTGGCGGACGCCGAAGATCGATCCTGCCGTAATAATTTACACCTACTGGGAATTCCTGAGAGTGTGGCCCCAAATGACCTGCTTACATACTTATCTGAGTTCTTAACTCACCTTGCACCACCTTCTAATCCAAGTGAAGGGCTCATCGACAGGGCACATAGAGCCCTACGCCCTAGGAGCTTAGCCACTGACAAGCCAAGGGATATTATTGTGCGGCTCCATTTCTACACTTACAAGGAGCGGTTGGTTAGGGCTTCCCTAGCCAAACCTGCATTGCCTGATCAGTTTAAGGATGTCAACATATTTGCAGACTTATCCCACCACACTCTTCAGCAAAGGAAGTCATTTGGAGAATTCCCTAAATTTCTTAGAGCTCAAAATATAAAGTATAGGTGGGGTCAACCGACCAGACTTTTTGTCCTAAAAGACAATCAACAGTATATTGTTACCACATTGGAGCAGAGTCAGGGTCTCTTGAAATTATGGAGTTCTGCTCCTCCACACCGTCCTTCATCTCACTGCCCGCTGGATCCAATGGTTCCACAATGGGACCCTCTTCCACAAAGACACTCCAAAGACCCTCCCAACCTGAGCCAAGCTCAAGAGGAGGATGATAGATGAACATGGTAAATTGGGAGTGTGGGGTATCCACACTCGCTTGTCTCCTCACTTATACTTAGGACTATAAGGAATTTTCTGATCAGCGGAGTCTCTTGGCTCCTCGCTCTTTAAGGTACTGTTTAGATGAATCAGTGTAAATGTATTTTCCCTTTTTTTTTCTCTCAAATATAATGCTATATGTATTGCTAATTTTATTTGATTTGTAATTGGCACATATGTTGTATGTTGAGAGTTATAAAGTACATGACACTTCTGTTAGGTATAATGTCATTTTGTCTTATCATTATAATGTTCCTCTTACTTGCTCCAAATGGGGTTTTAAGACAGTATATTGTGGTTTATTGGGTCAGGGTATACCCCTGTCTTGGTGGCTCACTTGTTTCTCCTGTCACAGTTAATGTTGCTATCAGAATGTACTGTCACTACCCCTGTCACTAGCACCATTATTGTATTCATTTTACCCTCCCCCCCTTTTTTTTCCCTCTCTCTCTCTTCTCCCTAGTTTAGTGATATGTATGATTGCATATGTTCCTCTATTCACCATTAATAAGTTATATATTGTTGGTTATGTTTGTTCTATTATTGGTTCATATGCTGTACACTGTAAATTGCAGTGTATACGCCCTTTTCTGTGAGGTAGAATACCACCCATACCAATATGCTTCCAACCTTGCTTATCTTACAATGGGTTTATATGCTGCACAAGATAATGTAACGGGTTGGGGGATAATTCTATTCTATATAAATACTTACTCCTCCTGCTCTGATCGTTACTACTGTATAGATGGCTTACAACCCCCCTTACTACTAATGCACCTCCCACAGCTAATTTCCCCCTCTTCCCCCCCTCCCCCCTTTTTTTTTTTTTTTTTCTTTCTTCTTTCTTTTCTCTCTTTCTCTCTCTCTCTCTCCCGGGTCCAGGGATTATGCCTCTCCCCTCCTCCCTTCTTCTTTCTGTTTATCCGTCCTTCTTCCCCTCTCAATCTCTCTTTCCCGTGTTTTTTTCTCGCTCCTCTTCCCTTGCTCTCTTTCGCTAGTGCATCCCCCCTCTCCAATCGCTCTCCATTCTACTCTCTCAATGCTTAATTAAAAACTACTACAGCCTGATAGCACAGGCTACCCCCCCCCCCATTTAACGTACTCTGAAATCGTGTTTCAGGGGCTACTTACGCGGTTTATCTCTCATATATACCGCATTTATTTGTCTCTTGTATTGCTCATACCATTGTTCTTGAGACTGTGTTGATTTTTTTCTCTCTTCCTTTTACTCTTTCCCTTTGTCCCTTACCCCTTCCCTCTCCTTAAATCCCCCTACCTACCCACCTATTCTCCTTCCCTATTCTAGGACCTTTCAATAAAGGAAAGTAATAGAGGGAAACCATGCCATATTACTGTGTAACTCATAATGTAAGGGGGCTTAACTCCCCGACCAAACGCAGTGTTTTCCTCCATTCCTAAATAGCTAAATCTAAAGCCCACCTGGCTTTCCTCCAGGAAACCCACTGGGTGAAGGGTACAAAGATACCTATTCAATCTAAATTGTTCCCGGTGGTTGAGACTGCTAGCTTCTCCCAGAAATCCAGAGGCACAGCTATTCTTATCCATAAAGACATTTCCTACGAGAACATTCTTATTGTGTCAGACCCTCAGGATAGATACATAATCCTTATCTGCAAGTTGGATGGCATTATTTTTACAGTGGCCTCCTATTATGGGCCTAATCAACAACATATTCGATCATTACGTAAATTTCTTCAGCTACTTGCTGGAGACTTTAACATTGTCTGGGATCCCCATTTGGATCGGCGGTCGGATATGACTCGTAAATCACTTAAACCTGTAATTGAACTTTCACATAGATTCCGAAATTTGATATACCAGTTTAACTTGTTTGATGTTTGGAGTGCCCTTAATAGCTCGGCCCGTGACTACACCTACTTCTCCTCGGTACACAGTTCATACTCACGGTTGGACTTCTTCTTTTGTGATCCGAGTCTCCTAGATAATCTATCTCGCGCCTGGATTCCACAGTGTTCATGGTTGGACCATGACCCTGTTCATATTACTTTGCGTTCCTCAATGGAGCTACAACGCTTCTCAACGTGGCGGTTACTTCCCCATCTTTTTACATCTCCTGGAACTGAGGCATCTATCGCCAAAGATCTTACAGAGTTCTTGTCACTGAACAATACCGGTGAAGTGGACGATTTTACACTATGGGCCACGCTGAAGGCGTATATTCGAGGCTCATTTATAAAATTAGCAGCTGCGGAGAAGTAGCGTAGGGGGAAACTATGGCACAACTCCTTACGAACCTTTGTAAAATATCAGACGACCATAAAGCTAATCCTACCACCATGCTAACTACCCAGCTAGCAGACCTTAAGGTGCGGATAGTTCGATTGGAAAATGAGAGATCAGCAGTGAGGCTCCTTAGACTTAAAGAAACTTATTATCACAAAGGCAATAAAGCCGATAACTATACAGAGGGGAAGCCGGCTAACCATCCGCCAATAAATCCAAAGAGGAATAGTAGGTAAGATGCAAAAAACCGGTTTATTTCACAGGTACAAACAGTGCTTAAAATCAAAAAAGGGCATGCAGAAAAAAGCACCAAACTGAACAAGTCCGAATGGTTACAGTACAATAACAAACATACGCATTTCGTGAGGGACTGCCTCACTTGTTCACTGCTAATAAAGCCGATAGATTGCTTGCTAACAAGCTACGTCAAAAGGCAGCTGCGGCGCGCATTCCCATGTTGAAAGTGGGAGGACAGCATGTTACTATGCCAAAGGATATTGGGAACGCTTTTGCGTCATATTATGCTTCCCTTTATAATTTAAAACGGGACGATGCGCTTCCTCATCTGACTTCCGGTGTTGTCAACGCCTTTCTTGCCACTTTAAATCTTTCCACGGTGCCTCGGGATCGATTAGACCTCTTACAAAACCCCATCTCTATGTTAGAGATTAAAGCGGCCATTAAATCTCTCAAAGCTTTCAAATCACCTGGGCCTGATGGCTTCTTGGATCTGTTTTATAAAAAAATTCAAACTCAGTTAAGCCCCATTTTGATGCGCTTCTTCAGGCTAGCAAGCTCCCAAGGGGCTTTCCCGGCTGAATTTCTACAAGCTACTATCATTACTCTCCCGAAACAAGGGAAAGACCTGATGCTTTGTGAGAGCTATCGGCCTATCTCGCTGTTGAATCTCTACGTCAAACTATATGCTAAAATTCTGGCATCACGCCTTAACTCTCTATTACCTCTGTTAATTAATGCTGATCAGTTAGGGTTGTTTTGAGATGTCAGGGACCTGACAATACCAGAAGACTATTGAATGTCTATTTTGAGGCTCACAGACTATGGCTGCCCTGTGCCACCCTGTCGTTGGATGCCGAAAAGGCCTTCGACAGGGTGGACTGGGGATATATGTTCACTGTGTTGCGGAAATTTAGACTCCCGGAACCTTTTATCACCTCCATTGCAGCGCTTTATTCTAATCTGTCAGCGGTGGTTAAGGGTCTGGGATTTTGTTCTGAACCCTTTTCAATAAAGAACGGCACAAGGCAGGGGTGCCCGCTGTCTCCGCTCATATTTGCTCTTATAATGGAACCGTTGGCCGAGGCCATTCGCTCTAGCTCTCAGATCAGAGGGGTTGAAATACATCATACAGTACAAAAAGTAGCGTTGTTCGCTGATGATTTATTTCTGACCCTCTCACCTCCCTGCCTCATCTGTTCTCCTTGCTGGAGAGATTTGCTTCAGTTAGCTACTATAAGCTTAATGTTCTTAAAACAGAGGCTTACACTATAAATATCCCTGCCGAAACTCTCCATACCCTTAAAAATCAATACAAATTCCTGTGGTCCACATCGCACATTAAGCATCTTGGTGTTTATTTATCTCATAGTATTCCGACTATGATTGACTTAAATTTCACTCCCCTGCTTTTAAACATTGAGAAGTCCACTGAAACCTGGAATGTTCCCTCGCTATCTTGGCTTGGCCGGATAGCTGCATTTAAAATGAGTCTTCTCCCGAAGTTAACTTACCTGTTTCGCTCCCTTCCTATTCCAATCCCCAGAGCTACGATTCACAAATTTCAACAGCTTTGCAATAGATTTATATGGCGCAATAAAGTCCTGAGGGTTGCAACTTGCATCTTGCAGCAACCGCTGTTGGCAGGAGGGGCGGCTGCTCCCAATATACTACGATACCATGAAGCTGCTAGGCTATCCCAGGTGTCCTTATGAGGCTCGACTTTACAGAGCAGATGGGCCGAACTTCAGCAGACATCTATCCCGGCAGGATATGGTCTGAGGGATTTGCTGTGGATCCCCAAACATTCTAGACCGTCTACCTTCTTTGATAACCCTATCATAAGATCGAACCTGAAATTTTGGGACAAGATTCGCAATCTTCCCAACATTGCTCCTCATCCCTCACCATCCAACTCGCTAAGAGGGTTATTGTTATCTCTACCTGACACCCATCCGAATCTTTGGTTCAGATTGGGATTGACTAAGATAGCAGACCTTTACACTGGAGATAAGCTGCTCACGTTCCAAGGTTTCCTCAGAATGTATAGCCCACCTCTTATTCTACACTTTGAATTCTGGAGACTGCGCAGTTTCCTCTCATCATGGGGCTTTGATGGAGGACCCATGAGACCCAAAACCGGGTGGGAGACGAGATGGGACTCACAGTCCCCTCCTACAAAGATTTTGTCCTTTTCGTATATTGCTATCTTGAACTAACTGATATTCTATAAATCGTCCCCAATAAAACATTGGGAATCCTCCCTAGCTCGCACACATGACCTACAGCAATGGAGGACCGCAACGCGGCTCACCAAAAAAGCTATACATTGTACAACCTTGTATGAGTTGTTTTTAAAAATGTTGCTGCAATGGCACATGACGCCCCTCCGCCTATTCAAAATCTCGCCCATCAACTCCCCTAAGTGTTGGAGGGGATGTGAGTCGTTGGGGACCCCCCTGCACCTTGAAAGGTATTCAGATGCCTACTTCACCAAGCATCTGTCTATTCCACATTCTACCCACACGCCTGACTTTACCGCAGAAACTATTTTGTATCTACCTATTTCTGGCAGTTAAATTGGCCGTAGCACAGATGTGGCTCCAGCGGATCTCACCCTCCTGGGAACAAGTGGTTGATATCTTAAAATATGTAAGGACAATGGAATCATTTATTTCCCACATACATGGAACGGAAGACCTTCAGATTATGATCTGGGATTATGGCCCAGATTAAAGTTAACTGCGATTCTTACTACAGCCCTATAAGGCTTTTGCACTGTAATATTAATCCTGTCTGCCCCTATCCCTATCCCCCCCTCCGATATGAGACCTTTCCCGCCCTCCTTCCTCCCCCTCCCTGATCTGAGCCCCTCTACCCTTTCCCCTCCTCCCTCCCTTTCACCCCTCCTCCCCCTCCCTTTTTTTTTTTTTCTTCTCTTTGTATTTAGACACAGATCTCAAAGGTTATTTTTGTATTTAAACATGCAATGGTTAAGTTTTGATGTTGGTAAGCACAGTTATACTATGATTTTCTGTAACATTTATATAATGCTGAACCATCTAGACAATCGGGACTGAAATTGTCTTCTATGGAAGATTGGTTTACAGCACTCCCACCTGGATAGGTGAGGAAAAAGTTAGAGACTTATGGACAATGGATTATACCACTCAGCATTTCCTTTTACAGATATTTCTACTCTTTTGTTATATATAATTTGTGACACAGCGAGACTATTATGTTACGGGATGATGCTATTCACTTGTTTGCTCTTGCTGTTATTTTGTTTATTTATCTAAATAAAAAAATATATTTAAAAAAAACAAAAAACAGAGACACAGGACTCTATCTTTAAAGCGATGATGGAATACTGGGAAATTGATGGCACTTCTAAGAATCCTTTGCTTACATGGGCAGCCCACAAACCATACATTATGATACTCCTCATAAGAGAAAAGGCCATACATATAAAACTATACCAAGCCAAAACAGATACACTACAAAAAGAAATTGACAAACTAATGAAACAACACCAATAGACTTTATCCCAAAATGCATTCAAGTCACTACAGCATGAAAGGCAGAAATTAGCAAAACTTTTAAACGAAGACTCGATTAGAGCAACCAAAAGACTCAAAGCCCAATACTTTGTTTTTTAGAACAAGCCAGACAAATTCCTAGCCCATAAACTCCGAGAAAAAATCCGCTCCTTTGCCATACCCCAAATTAAAAAAATAGACAACTCCTACACCTCCAACCCTCAGGAGATTACAAATAGCTTTGCTGAATACTACAAACAACTATATGACGGGGGGGAAACACACTTTCCACTGAGACACAAACCCTATTACGACAATTCTTACAAAAAGCCCAACTACAGACTCTAGACCAAGAAGTGTCAAATTACTTAATCCAAGGTCACAGCAGGGGAGATATTGACTGCCATTAAAGTCTTAAAACCAGGGAAGGCGGCAGGTCCAGATGGGTTCCCAGGGGAATACTATCAACTTTTTAAACAAGCTTTAGTCCCACACCTACTAAAATTCTGTAACCATATACTGTAGGAACTAGAGATACCGCCCAAGATCTTACAAGCTAAGATAGTGGTGATCCCCAAAACAGGGAAAAAACCCAAACTATGCCAAAGCTACCAACCAATATCCCTGATCAATCAGGATATAAAAATATTTACTAAGAACTTGGCCAATCGACTCAATAAATATCTCCCCTCCCTGATAAACTCGGATCAGGTAGGATTTATAGCGAATCACAACAAACGATCTGCTTAATCGATCATTTAGGGTCAACAGGAACGCCTCCTCTGCTCCTTTCTCTGGATGCGGAGAAGGCATTTGATAGAGTGGACTGGACCTATAAGTTAGAAACTCTTACACAGATGGGATTCCAGGGTAAGTTCCTACAAGCGATCAAAGGGTTATACTCTTGTCCAACGGCTACTATTAAAGCAGCAGGGTATCAATCAAGATCTATCCCCATTCTAAATGGCACTCAACAGGGGTGCCCCCTATCTCCCCTGCTGTTCGCCATCTGTATCAAGCCCATAGCCGCTATCATTAGAAACTCCCCAGACATACATGGAATACAGTTAAACCACAAGACACACAAATTTACATTGTTCGCAGATGATGTCGTACTCACTCTGACGAAACCACAAATTTCCTTACCCAACCTGTATCAGACCCTGTGAGAATTCTCTAAAATGTCAGGTTATAAAATCAAACCTGACAAGTATGAGGCTCTCCCGCTAGCCCTCCCATCACATACCAAAAAACTTATAGAAACTAATTTCGAATTTGTATGGGAAAAAGAACCAATTAAATATCTGGGAGTAAATCTTTCACATAAATACACTGACCTATATAAACTAAATGATATCCCCCTATATAAAACAATCAGAAGAGATCTACATAAGTGGAGGGGTGTTAAAATTCTCATGGTACGGCCGCCTATCCGCTGTTAAGATGAATGTGCTCCCTAGATTACTCTACCTATTTAGAGTGTTACCAATTAAAATATCCCTTATAGACCTTTATAATCTACAAAAGGACCTAATTTGCTTTCTAAGAGGTAAAAAACAAGCAAGAATACCATCCTTAACACTACTTATACACAAACAACTAGGTGGAGTTGGGATGCCAAATCTGAGGGAATACTACCAAGCAGCTAGATTGGCGTAATGTGCTCTCTTAAGCAAGAATCCCAAGGATATCACCTGGATTGAAATAGAAGCTAATATAGGGGGTATCAACTGTTTTTTTTTTATAATAATGCTCAGTTTTATATATGTGTATCAAGTTTATTTTTCATGTTTTATTGACAGTTTTATTTTACAATATGTAGTTAAACAGCCATTTTTAAACAAATACTTGTTACAACGATACTTTAAAACCGGAACCTAAAAACCCCATGGTTCAGAGGAAGAAATAACATCCGGCTTCAAGGTTAAGGGCTAAACCAAGTAACAAAGGCTTTCTTTTACTTTTTGTGCCTTTTGACCTCTTTTAACCTCTTGCAACAGAGGACTGCTGACAACCTCTCTTGGTAAATTGAAATGCCAATCAAAACAAACGGTTCCTACACAATAAGTACAATGTATAACATGTTGTTTGACATGCTCTGTTTATTTTGTGACAAAATAATAAAAAGATTTCAACATAAAAACTTACTTAGAAGCTCCCAGTTTATCACTGTTAACTAGGTTTACTGGAACACCCAGTGAAAGCAAACACTCCCCCCTCCCCCTTTCTCTGTATATGAAAAGACTGTTTACACAAACAGAATCAATCTGAAGTCTGTATACATCAGTATTCTCCTAAAACTTTGGGGCTTGGTTAGGAGTCTGAAAATCAGCGCAATGTTATTTAAAAATAAGCAAAACTATACTTTTTTTTTTTTAAATGTATGGGCTATATAAATGGATTATCTACAAAACATTTATGCAAAGAAACATCTAGTGTATAATGTCCCTTTAATATCTATAGATGGACTAACAAGAAAGCAGATAATTATGGTGACACAATACAGTGCAAAAATGTCAAAGTTGCCTCTATCATTTAAGCATGGGAACTGGGAAAAACTTTGATCTTTAAAGGGACACTGAAACCAATTTTTTTCTTCCGTGATTCAGATAGAGCATGCAATTTTAAGCAACTTTTTAATTTACTCCTATTATAACATTTTCTTCATTCTCTTTGTATCTTTATTTGAAATGCAAGAATGTAAGTTTAGATGCCCGCCCATTTTTTGGGAACAAGCTGGGTTGTTCTTGCTGATTGGTTGATAAATTCATCCACCAATAAAAAAGAGCTGTCAAGAGTTCTGAACAAAAAAAAAAGCTTAGATGCCTTCTTTTTCAAATAAAGATAACAAGAGAACGAAGAAAAATTGATAATAGGAGTAAATTAGAAAGTTGTTTAAAATTGCTGCTCTATCTGAATCATGAAAGAAAGAATTTGGGTTCAGTGTCCCATTAAGAACTCCAAGCAGGATTTCAAGATCTTAGTTCAGGGTCATCAAAGTGACTGCACATGATTAAAGGGACACTCAAGTCAAAATACATTTTTATGATTCAGATAGAGCAGCAGTTTTAAGACACTTTCCAATTTACTTCCATTATTAAAGTTTGCACAGTGTTTTTATATACTTTTATATACTTTCTGGGGGACAAGGTCCTACTGCGCATGTGCAAAAGCTCACAGGGTATACATATACTAGTCTGTGATTGGCTGATGTCTGTCACATGACACAGGGGGCCGGAAAAAGGGAGAAAAAATAAATGTGTCAGAAAAAAAAAATCTACTGCTTATTTGAAATTCAAAGTAGGTGTTAAATTATTGTATTTCTATTATGTACTTATTAATTATGCAATTCTACTGCATTGAGTTGTTCTTTAATTAACCTCAGCTGAGTAAGAGGGATTCTGGAATTACAACCTGCTTTTGACCTTTAAAGGCACATTAAGGACCAAATAAATGCTAAACAAATTAACTATTCAAAGCAAAAACTAGCCTGAAAAAATCACGAAGATGTATTTAAAAAAATAAAAATAAACATTTGATCAATTGTTTGAATATTGGGGGAAAATTAAGTGTACAGGTTTAGTGTCCACAATGCAATGCACCACCCATGATGTTACCTAGGTTTCCTACTCTGCTGAGGCCTATTATGGAAAATTATAAATGGGTCTATACAGTGTACAACCAATGACTGTGTGGAATATAGCAGTGGTAAGTCCGGAGTCTGCTCTTCCACTTCTAACAGGAACTGGGAAGCTTTTTTTTTTTTTTTTTTAAATAAAAACACTAGAACTTTATTTTACAATCTAAAAGTGTTGAATGACCCTTTAAGAGCTACGTTTGTCATACACAGTGTAACTAATTTATATTTAAATATAACTTGTCACATCATGGCTTCTTTTTACTAAGAAGTGATCATCTGATATGGGGCAAAGTTAACAATGCCCTAGGTCTTCTTAGAGCCATACTCCATGTCAGAAATGGTTGTATAAAATAAAACAGATAATTACAGAGCTCCCATTTGTCCAGCATTTTGAGGGATTGTCAGAATATGGGAGCTTTATCCCCGCCACCATTTTCCCCACCCTGTTAATGCCCAGCTTTACAAACTGAAACCAGAGAGACTTTAACACTGCCCAGTTGTCCACCCACTCCCATGGACCTTAACACCCCACCTTAATAAGCATGAACATGCCCAAAGATCACTTCAGCACTGCCCCCCTGGTGTATTAGCCACATCACTGGACCAAGGTTTGACATCCAACCATGCCCATGGACCACCATACCTCAGCCCTCTAATGTCCCAGTTTCTACAGTAATGTTAGGATATATAATAATCAGCTGTGATAAAATATCTTGACTATTACTTTCTACTAGAAATAGTGTATTCATATTGATATAACTTTAGATTTCTGTCAACATTGTGTTATGTCCATGTCATATAAAGGTTTTATATTGTCCTACCTTGGACCTAGGTCTAGTGAGTCTTTAAGATAAAATAGGCATGTACAAGATAGAAGTTACTTCAGCATTCGTAATCCTATGGTAACTAATATCTCAAACTCTAAGAAAACACTCTAGCAAATGAGTAAATAAATGGATATTTGTTGAATATCTCATAATTTGCAGATACCTTAAACCTAGTGAATATAGTATGTTTCAGCTGAAACAATCTAAAACACAAAAGGGATTGGCAAAGATAAAATAGGTAATGTGTGGGGGCGGGTCCGAACACCGACCAAGATGGCTGCTTTTAACTTTGGCTGAACTCGGGAGCTGATAGATCCGCTGCCTATCGCTTCTCAAACATATAATCCAAGCCTGAAATTACAATTGTCTTGCAGATTACTATTTGTAGAACGGATTTATGTGTGTTTTTCCACTTTGAAATCCAGCCAAGCAGACCGGAATAGATGAGGAACGCAGCAGAGGCCTAGTAACAGACCTGGCTCCTCATTTACCCTCCCTGAGTCCTGATAAGTCAGGAATAACAGCCGTATGTATGATCTATTGATACGCTGTGCAGGAGAATATTTTTTTTCTACTACAAAAGCAACACTTTTCTTTAGTTCGGAGACGAACCATCTATTTTCTCAACAAAGGGTTAACATTTCTCAAGCCGAGAACTACCGCTAGGTATGGGTGCCATAGACATGTGGGAGCGCAATATGACACAACTACTGGAACACCACTGCCAGGCTTTCCAGTCTGAGCTCTATAACCTCCTCACACCTGCAAGACCCACGGAAAAGATTTTACCCGAAGCAACAGGCTGGCCAGGAGATGATTGTGAGGTTGGCATTATGTCGCTGCAGAGAGATTGCAGGCAAAAGAACCCAGTGTCTAAGGAAGCCCCAGAGAGAACATGGAAAACACATATGGGTCAAGAGCTCAACGTAATAACAAAGGAGGCTTTTACTGACTTGGCGATCAAGACAAAGACCACCGCATTTGCTAATAACTATATACCAGAGACCTCACTCACGAACTGTAAATTGGACTTTACCGAGGTTGTTGGGCCGGTCTCTCTTCGGCTTGCTGTGGTGGTCCAGACGAGTCGTTTGTCCTGGCTGCCCATCGGCACTGGGTCCTTGGCTACATGGGAGTCGCAGTGTATTTCAGAGAAGGAGAGGCTCTTGAGTCTCGCCCGATTTGTACGTGGACCTGAGGAGCTGGGGCAATACCTGGAGTATCAGATTCACTGCCTGAGACAAGCCACCCACAAAACTGGAGTGGGGTAACTTTCACACATATTGGGGCGACCACTAGGTGAACTTAGCTGCCCAGTCGAACAGGACTCATATCAAGAGTCATACGCATAAACATGGCCTGTTGTTATATTTGAAGCTCCTTAAGGTTTGATTGTCAGTGAGTAAAGCAGCAGTATGATATGTTTGTAATTGTTTGGGAGAGTGCTGTATTATAGGCGCGCTAGCATGAATTTAAGGGAATAATACATGTTAATCTGAGCATAATTGCACATATGACTATACTGGTCTGCAAAACATTTTTACGTAGCTCAGTGATTAAACTTTGGACTTGCTGTATCTGGTCTATCATATTAAAATATCTTCAGGACGGCTACTGCTCATCAGACTGTGTGAAAGCCGCTAATCTCTATATAGTTTATATGCTCAATTATCCTATGCCTTTGAAACCAAGTTTTTATTTGCCTGTACCATGTTTTTTTTCTTTCTCCTTAACAACCTCAATAAAAATATTTAAAAAAAAAATAGGTAATGTGTAATTTATGTTACTTTCAATTAATTGTTAGCAAACATTTTTCATGACTAATAAACACATTTTTTATTGAATTCATTGTTTCTGGAAGACAAGCAGAGACCTAGAGGCTAACTTCATTATTCACATTTCTTAACTTGGCTTGAGAGGAATAAACGGTTTCCTATTGAACGTATAGGTTCTGAAAAAGCAGCAGAACCGTGTATCTGCATTATTTACATTTCTTTTTTTAATTGTGCTTAAAGGGACAGTCTACACCAGAATTGTTATTGTTTTAAAAAATAGATAATCCCTTTATTACCCATTTCCCAGTTTTGCATAACCAACACAGTTATATTAATATACTTTTAACCTTTGTGATTATCTTGTATCTAAGCCTCTGCAAACTGCCCCTTTTTTCAGTTCTTTTGACAGACTTGCAGTCTAACCAATCAGTGTCTGCTCCCAGATAACTTCTCGTGCACAAGCACAGTGTTATCTATATGAAATACGTGAACTAACACCATCTACTGGTGAAAAACTGTTAAAATGCAATCTGAAAGAGGTGGGCTTCAAGGTCTAAGAAATTAGCATATGAACCTCCTAGGTTAAGCTTTCAACTAAGAATACCAAAAGAACAAAGCAATATTGGTGATAAAAGTAAATTGGAAAATAGTTTAAAATTACATGCTCTATCCTTATCATGAAAGTTTATTTTGGCCTAGACTGTCCCTTTAAGTGAAATGATATGTTGCAGTTTGGTCTTGGAACCTAAGATGAGTTTTATCACACGCCTGCCTACTACATAAGACATCCTCATGTAACTAGACCCTATCTGACAAGAATGAATCCATTTCAACAATATTTACAATACTAATTAAATGTATCTGTAATGGGTTATTCCCAAAGAGGTGCAAGAATTTAGTCACATACTGATAGAAAACCAGGGGTCAAGTCCTACAAAGTCCTAAAGTGTGGGAACTCACCAAGACACTTGTCTAATAATGCTATACCTCTCAAATACAATTCCTTGATCTAATAACAATGCATCTACTTCCAGCACTGGCTGACCTACACTTAAAGGGACAGTCTACTCCAGAATTAGCATTGTTTAAAAAGATAGATAATCCCTTTATTACCCATTCCCCAGTTTTTCATAACCAACAGTTATATTAATATACTTTTTACCTCTGTGATTACCTTGTATCTAAGCCTCTGCAGACTACCCTCTTATTTCAGTTCTTTTGACAGACTTGCATTTAGCCAATCAGGGCGTGGTCACAATGTTATCTGTATGGCACACATGAACGTACGCCCTCTTGCTGTGAAAAACTGCTGAATGCATTGAAATAAGGGGCGTCTTTCAAGGTTTTTAGAAATTAGCACATGAGCCTACCTAGGTTTAGAAAAAAAGAAAAAAGACTGATCCTCACTCTTGTCGTAAATAAAAAAACCTTTTAATCCATAATACTTAAAATTGGAAACAGAAAAACAGGACAAAAACGCAGCCAAGCTGAAACGTCTGACCGGTTTCGGTCACACAGGACCGTAATCATAGACATAATTGTGCACACATGTAACTACCCTTAAAAAGGGTTAAAACCACAGTGATTGGTTAATAACAATTGCTACGTTATAAACATCTTTAAACACATAAATATAACACAGTGATATAAGAAGAGAACCTATAGACCATTTTAACCTATACATAAACCTAAGACTTGTGATAAATTGAGTATTTAGTAACAAGGATACCCCTAGCACTTAATGGCTTACTGTACAGTACAAATTTAATGGGCATAAAAAAGAGAGACATTATTATACAGCAGATCAGTTTGACAAAATGAATAAATACAATAGGTTATATTTACATTGAATAATCAGCCTAACCTATATTGAATGCTATATTGAGTATATTTCATACCTTATTATTATCTTTAGGTTGTAGGCTAAAATTTGGTGTTTACCATTATATGTTGCATGTAGACTTTCTCTGAGTGTGCTTTACTATAGCGGTCAAAGTTAGTCTATTGCAGGATAAGGTACTATTTAGATTTATAGCATTCAATATAGGTTAGGCTGATTATTCAATGTAAATATAACCTATTGTATTTATTCATTTTGTCAAACTGATCTGCTGTATAATAATGTCTCTCTTTTTTATGCCCATTAAATTTGTACAGTAAGCCATTAAGTGCTAGGGGTATCCTTGTTACTAAATACTCAATTTATCACAAGTCTTAGGTTTATGTATAGGTTAAAATGGTCTATAGGTTCTATTCTTATATCACTGTGTTATATTTATGTGTTTAAAGATGTTTATTACGTAGCAATTGTTATTAACCAATCACTGTGGTTTTAACCCTTTTTAAGGGTAGTTACATGTGTGCACAATTATGTCTATGATTACGGTCCTGTGTGACCGAAACCGGTCAGACGTTTCAGCTTGGCTGCGTTTTTGCCCTGTTTTTCTGTTTCCAATTTTAAGTATTATGGATTAAAAGTTTTTTTTTATTTACGACAAGAGTGAGGATCAGTCTTTTTTCTTTTTTTCTTATGCTAATATTGTAGTGGGTACAGGGACCCGCTTCCTGATTCTCTCACTCTTTTCCTATGTATGCACAGCATTGCAATATAGCCCAACTAAACGCTGTTTCTATTAGCCTGCAACTGATTGACAAATCTCTCTACTGAGGACGAATCTGATTGGAGTTGCCGTCCACGTGATCCCTGTTTGTTTGGGGGCCTTGGAGTTTGGAGTGGCCACAGTATCGCCGGAAGCGTTCAGCGGACGAAAGTGGCGTTTGAAAAAGCTCATCTCCACTGGCCGAGCGGAACCAGCGCATCAAGCGAATCAGCACTAGGGGTGAGTGAAGTTATTTACGGCTTGTGCCTTGTGCATTGTAACATTGCCCCGGTTGGTCTGGAAGTGGCTTATACCCAGATGACCCGCTAAACATAACCAGTCGCCCGGTCTGTGATAAATACAGAGGGTGATTAGGTTTTTAGCGTGGCTTACCTGAGGGCATTGCCTATGATAAGTAGAAAGTCTCACCTACCTAGGCTGTTATGCTATTCTGTGTGCAGTTGATGATTTCCTAAGAAGTGGTTACTGAGTTTGTTGAGTAACATAATTTACTGACACAGTTTGTTCATCTTTTCACTATACCTAGGTTTAGCTTTCAACAAAGAATACCAGGAGAACAAAGCAAATTTGATGATACAAGTGAATTGGAAAGCTGTTTAAAATTGCATTCCCTATCTGAATAATGAAAGTTTAATTTTGACTAGACTGTCCCTTTAACAAAACACAAATTAATTTTACTCTATACAAATCTCAAATATTATAAATTGTACATTGTTTGTGATGTCATATGCCATTTGATCAGTGAAGTAATTGATAATCTATTTAATGATGCTGTACAACCTAGTGTCTTACAGAGTTTGTGTGTTTGATTGAGAGTAAAGGTTTTGATAAAAATATGCTATTAAATTAAACCAGTGGCTGATAGAACTAGAAAGTTGACGGAGGGTGCAAAAGTTGTTGGTGTAATAAGATTCTATAGTAATTTTTTTTGTTTTTTTGTAAAATTTATGAAACCTAGGTGTCAAGTGAAAATTGTGACAAAATGACAGAAAAGTGACAAAATTTAGAAAATGTAAAAATATAAAAAATGTGTACAACCTAGGATTGGAATAGTTCACTAACTGTGAAAATATTAAGAACTTAAAAAATAAAATACATTTATAAAATTGTGAAACTTGAATTTCAAGAGAAAAAAATTAAAAATGTGGGAAAAAATGTGAAACCTAAATATGGAGAGAATAATTTGGATGAGTGTGTTCTATATCAATATAAAATATACAATTATATCATATTGGTTACTAAGTGAATCAAATTAAATATATCAAATAGAAGAAACGTCCTCAAGTAGAAAATGCACAGCGGAAAAATTTGTTTTGGTTTGTTTCAAACTGATTCTGATTTTTTCTAATTTAGTTTCGGATCGATTCGAATTCGGATACATTCAAATGTATTAGTTTCGGATTCGAATAAATTCGGATGTATTAGTTTCGGATTTGATTCGTAAATTCGGAAGTTTGGTATGTGTTATGTTGATTCAGATGGTTCCAAGTTACACAAACGGAATAATTTCACTGTTCTATCTCACTAAAATAAATTTGTATACTGAATTGTGATTAGTCCATTGACATTCGAATGTAATGAATAAATCCAAACTAATTCAGATTTATTCGTTACAAATGCATTCGGATTAGTTTAGTTTCGTTGCGAGGGTAATTCGGAAATTTAAATTGATTTGAATCTCCAAATTTCGCAAATTAGTCCGAATTCCGATTCTGAACGAAACGCACATTTCTATTCTCAAATCTGCTCTTCTTCTTTCTTTAAATACTGTATAGTGTAAATACTCAAGTAAAGCTCTACTCTATCCCATACATATTAAATTGCTATATTTTTAGCATTTTGTCGATAAACATATTGGTATCGTATAATAAGGTGTTTTCTTTTATCACTTGCGGTATACATTTTCAAGCATTTATGTTGAAATTAAAACATTTAAACCAGGAACTGTCTTGCTTTTTATATTCTGATGCAACCTCAAACTAGTCAATAAACCAAAATGTTTTTCTCTTTTATTTTTTTGTGTGAAATTAATTATGTTGAAACCTTTTATATTTAAATATATATTAGCCGGGGGCGGAGTCAGCTTCTGAACTGTGCGGCCGCACTTGCTTGGAGCTCCTGCCAGCTACGTTCACATAAAGTTAAAAAGAGGCCAAAAACTACACATCAGTGGCCAAATTACTAGACCAGTCAAGTTCCTTTAGTAGTTGGGCCACGGAAGGAGAGGAGTTTTGAGGTGGCAAACAAGTGAAGGTTTGCTCGGCAGGAATTGCTACCTGATACGGTGCAGCCCGCCACCCATATCTGACCTAAGCCACTGATTGATCACCATCAGCTGGACACCGGAGGGTCGGGGCTCCGCTCCGGGTCTAGCAACCAACGACAGCAGCGGTTAGAACCCCCCTGAGCCATGCCTGTAACGTCCCACACTCCAGGGACCTGAGGGGGAAGTCGCAGCTCTGAGATTCACAGACCCAGACCATGCAGGCAAAGGAATTAGCGGTACCCTCCCACATCTCCCTCTGCCCGATGAGAGAGGCACTTCTCAGGGTGAACAGAGCCTGGGATACTCTAGCCTGGTGTGATGTATTGCAGGGGCGAGAGCAGTGTGGCGCGAACGGTGGCCATCTTGACCCATCCTGAGATCTGCTATAAGTAAGTGCTGGTAACCACACACCCACGTAGCCTCTAACAGACAGAAAGATCCCTACTGCCCTACATAGATACCCCCTTCTGGACACAGATACCCACCCAAGGACCTTCAGGGACATATACATTGACTGTAAGAGATATAAGCAGGCGGTCAGGCCTCACCTCACTACAGTACCTAATAAGGCACAAATCACACAGCTGAGCCACCCCAGGGGGTGTCCTGCGGAGTTTGCCCCCCAGAGAACTTTATTTCTAGTCCACTTGGCTTGTGGCATCTCTCAGGAGATTTATATTATAGGGGAAGCAGCTCATTATCCCTAACACACAATAAATCTGATAACCACTGCCCTGATATAAGAGGTGGTGTGAAAACTGGACGCTTTGACCTTTAAAGCTGCTCTTCACCCTGTCATACATGAGCTACAAGAACTTACTCCCCACGGTAATTTATAACCTCAGGAGCTACTTATTTTGCTCTGAACCAGGGCTCTGTCATATACTTGGCAATAGCAATAACAGATTCTCCTGCATCTCACAACCGACTAAACCTGCAGGGCCTCCACTCCTGTTCTAGGGCCCCTGGTAGACAAGGGAGATTCTAGCCCTGTGGATCCTCATTCTCTCTCTCTGGCACTAGTGAACTCTGCGTCTAAGACTCAGGCGCCATACTTCTACATAGCATATAGGGACTTTTCTCCAGGGGGGTCTGATAGACCCACGCTACCCCCACCACTCTTCTTGGAGTAGTTTCCAATGCCTTGGCCCCGCTAACCCTGTTACATAGTTCATGAGAGGGAACAACACAATCAACTGCTACCTAACGTTAACCTTTAAATACCTCACTGGATCTACTTGCCGTCTTGGACATTACGATGTCTCAACAATTTAAAAGAAAACAAAAGGGCACCTCAGCGCTGAAGCGCACTGTAGTGGAACACTTTCGCCATCAGACCATGGCCAATCGCTCCTCTTCGAAGGACGACAATCAAGAGTCGTTTAACAACCTAAGCTCTCAGAATCTTCCAACACCTAAAAATCGCTCCGTACAACCCCAGCATGGTGAACCACTGACTATGGACTCTATTAAATTGCTCCTAGCAAACCACCATGACTCCTTATCTAAGAAGTTCGACAAAAGCCATGCAGAGCTTAACCGGGACATAGCTGCCATTGGCGACAGAACGGATACCCTGGAGCGGAAGCAAGAAGACTTAGCAAACTGAACATGGTAGTCTCCTGAGCTACTCTCAAAACTTAGCCATGCAGATCTCAGATTTGGAGTCTAAATTAGCTGATCTAGAGGATAGATCCCGGTGGAACAACGTAAGGATCAGGGGTATTCCGGAAACAGTGACTCCTCAAGACTTGGGAGACTACCTACAGGAATTTTTTGTAGCCTTGCTAGGCCCAACCAGTGACAATGAGGCCCTGATGGACAGAGCGCATAGAGCAATACCACCAAGAAATATGGAGAAAGATAAGTCTCGAGATGTAATCATATGTCTCCACTACTTCACCTTACGATAGAAACTTCTCCGAGCTGCGGCTAAAGAAGGGTCCCTTACTGATAAATATGCTGGGCTACAGATCTTCCCGGACCGGTCGCCTCACACCTTACAACAACGGAGGAACTTCCAGTTCTGCACTAAGATCCTTCGAGAGCAAGGGATAAAATATTGCTGGGGATTCCCAGTACTTCTCGTTATCACCAAGGACAGGCAGAATTATGTTGCCTAATCCATCCAGCAAGCCAGAGAATTGTTGCACAGATGGCACTTCATCACTGACAACCCTGCAGCCCCTCTTGCAACTGCCTCTGCACAGAGACTCAGAGCCTCGGCCAGAGAGTGGCAACCCTTACCTCAGAGGACCTCACAAATTGACAAGAGACATACCCAAGTAGAAGATCCTAACTTCTCCCCAGAGAGGAAATAGCTTTTATATTATTTGACAGTCTGACATATTGATATTGTTAGCTAACTCTATGCTTCCTACTGATACTTATCGCTACTTTTTTTTTCCCTTTCCAACCCTATCCTGACGCTCTAGGCCCTCTCCCCTCTATCCCATTGCACCTCATGGAGACTCCAAGGCCCTACACTGTGTAACGGGGTGTTTGTTAATGTCTAGGACCCACGGGGAGGGAAGATCTATCTCCTGTAGCGCCATCACTAGGGGAAGACTATGATATTACACCCTGATCTCCCAGGATTAGCCACTATATCATCCCCTATAGACTGGGCCTGCCCAATTACATAGTATTGCCTACTGTATCTAGACCCGGCAGAGAGTAGAGAGACCTTAAGTAATACCACCCGAAGGATATAGGTGGAGATTACGCAGACAACTTGAGCCTGCTGGGCAAACTCAACACTAAACTCCTGCGCATGCCCCCATCAGGACGCCTTGCCTAGTCTCCACAATCTCTTTGCCTATCTTCCTCCCCCCTCGCATGTCTACTCTTCTCTTTCCTTCAATGCTCCTGTTTGCCTTCTGATTTGCAGGACCTTTGAGCACCTCCCGTACCCTCTGGACAACAAAAACTGGTAGGCCAGCCAGGACACCCTCTCAGGTGGTGTACTGGTGTTTTTTTGTGTGTTTTTTCTCTTCAATTAGATCACCTGTACATGTACTGTATACCTCTTATTTTAAATTTTAGTAATTGACATGCAGGATATCTTCATTTTATGTACTTAATACTAGTCATACCCTTTGAATACAAACAGCAGATAGGAAAGTATATATAGAAATCACAAGACATAGTAGTGTGATATAGTTTAGCCTATTCGGGCTGTACTGTTTTATATGTTGTTTGTGTTTTCTTGAATTAAAGTTTGATATGTTGTTATTAAATTGGGGTTGTCTTGGCCCCCGGCACTGGCTGGGCAATCTGGACAATCCCAGCCTTCTGATGCTGATATCCAACTGTTCTAATCTTCATTTGACATAGATTACTCAAAACTTGAACTGTTTGCCATTATTATTGTTTCCTGTCATAGAATTGAAAACTTTGTACTCACGAATGGAGCCACCCTGTGGCCTTATTCCAGCCTTTTATTCTCAGGGATAGACGGGGCTGCAGCCTCATATGTTCCCTCCCCCCCCCACATATTTTTGGGTTGTGCCCTCTAGGCCATCTGTCTAGAATTCACTCACAGTGAAAGTGACAATTTTGCACTTTTATACCCCTTCCTTTTTTTTAGACCCCTTATCCTCCCCCCTGATAATCCAACTCCCTTTGATTACCACTCAAACCCTAAACTTGATTTAGTACCTAGGGTGTATTAACTCCAACCCGCCTAACTACCTCTGATTTGCCAGCTATCCCAGCGCCCCTCTCCACTCCAAAGAAACCTTGACAGCCACCCCCACTTGGTGGGCAACCTCCATCCCCAACAACCGAGCTATACTACTCCCTAAAGTCCCCGCAAAATGCCCCCCCTGAAGTTCTCCACCTTGAATGCCCAGGGTCTTAATTCTCCTACTAAGAGAATCCTACTCCTCCGCTATTTCCTCCATCATAAAATTCATCTGGCATTCTTGCAGGGAACCCATTGGCAGGAGGAAACTAGGGTTCCTGGTAACTTTCCATATTTTCCGGTTTGTGAGCAGAAAAGAAGAGAGGTGTGGCGGTCCTGGTACACAGGTTGGTTAAATGCGAGTACCAGGAGAGAAATCCAGATTGCAGATACCTCATTGTCATATGTAAATTAAACGAGACACTGTGCAAGTTGGCCTCCATTTATGCTCCCAATACTAAACAAATACCTTTCCTCCGTCCCATTTTGGAATGTATAGAAAAGTTAAGAAGAGGTCACCTCTTTATAGGGGGGGACTTTAACCTTGTGTGGGACCCCTCCTTAGATAAAAAGTCGGCTAGCAATTGCCCCCAGGACCAGGGTGTTTCCTCCCTGTGATGTCTGGAGATGTTTATCCCCAAGAGAGAGGGACTATACTTTCTTCTCTAGCCCCCACAACGCCTATTCATGAATTGATTTTCTCTTTTGTGATAGTTGGTCCCTTGACTCCTTCCTTAACCCCCGGCATTAGGCCATGTCCATGGTCGGACCATGACCTAGTGGTGGCGGACTTTTCACCCATTACCTCTCCAGGGGGGGGGGAACCATCATGGAGACTCCCGTAGAATTTCCTTTTAGATATTGAAGTCCCGGAGATGGTGTGAACTATTAGGTACTTCTTGGTTTCGACTGAGGCATTTTGTTGAGATAGCACCCCATCCATCGCCTATCCACCCCATACTCAGCCTGGTACTAAAACTACCAAACTTCCACCTTAGTACCTGGAGAACATCCCAACTTTACAACGTAGGTGATTTTTATGACAACTACCAACTTCTTAGCCACATCGATTTGATTGACCGAAGAGAAATTCCTTCTAAAATCCATTTTGACCTCATTAGACTGCGATCGTTACTTCGGTCCTGGGGCTTTCTAACAGAAGCACCTAGAGAGCTAACTATCTGGGAGATATGATGGGAGGAGGACCTTCCACTACATAAGCCACTTTGTCACTGTTTGCGAGGTATTCTACAAGCTATTGACAAGGTGGCACCTGGTGCCTACAAAGCTGCAGAAATTTTACCCTATATGCTCAGAACTGTGTTGGAGGGGATGCAGAGAGAGGGGAAGCCCTATGCATATCTGGTGGTATTGACCACTCCTTAAAACCTACTGGGCTCGTATAAGACAACTTTGCTCCACTCTGGGTCTCCCAGATATCAATTGCCCTGCCATTGCCCTCCTATACCTTGACATTCCCAAGATCCCACCTCATACCCAATACCTCCTCATACACATTCTACTTTCTGCCAAACTGTTTATAGCCAGGAACTGGAAAAAGCCTCAACCCCCGCAGTGGAGAGGGGTGCAGGATTTGGTGGGTTATCTCAAATCTATGGAGGAGGGTGCATAGATAGCTAAAAAACAAATGAGTTTCTATTCCTTGATTTGGGACCCCTGGGATTTACACCAGAATAATAGGGCAAACTAGACGTTGCCCTAAGACCCCTCTAGAACTTCCCCCTGCCTGGAAAGGGGGAACCTAAGACCTGTGCCCCACCTCTGGACCTAGATTAGTAGCTACCTGGGAGCTCCCCCTTCCACTGTCCCTCCTTCCCTCCCTGCTGTGCTCTCTAGTTATCTGGACCCCCAAAAAATATTTCTGTACTATTGCAAAATAAAATACGACTTTCTTAAAATAAAAAATATATATTAGCCAAATAAAATATACTGTCGCTGCTAAAAAAAGGTAAAGCCCGACACATTATATAACATATCTTCTTCTAGATAAAGATTCAATTAATTCATCACATATGGACAAATAACAGAATTATGATACTAAAGAAATAGTATTGATATACTTGCTTTATGTATTCCACCTATGCATCATCAAATATTAGATCCATTTTAAAAATACATACAATTAAATGGCCATCATTTTAAAACGGCGGCTCCTTAACTTGTCCGCTGCCTCTGAGGCTGCAGACATCAATCCGCCCTATCGTATATGATTGGGTTGATGACACCCCCTGCTAATGGGCCGATTGGCTGCAAATCTGCAGGGGGGCGGCATTGCACAAGCCGTTCACTAGAACTCGCCTGTGCAATGTTAAATGCCGACAGCGTATGCTGTCAGCATTCAGTGATGTCTGTCGGACATGATTCGCTGATACGCTGAGCGGACCATGTCGGACAGGCACTTGGTAAATCGGCCCCTAAGTCTCATTCTAGTATCTACTATTGACCATTGACATTTACCACTGCACACGCATTTCTGAGTGAAATGCTTGTGCAATGCCGCCCCCTGCACATTCGGTACCACTAGGCAGGGGGGTGTCAATCATCCCGATTTTATCCAAGGTGCGGATGAGTAAGAAGCAGCGGTCTTACGAACTTGGCAGCAATGGAAAAATATGCCCCAGTGTGTGTCATTCTACACATATAGAACTATAGTACTTAATAAGCAGAAATGCCTTAAACTATTATCCAATTATTTTTAATAGATTTATCAAGCAGTTGACAATTTCACATTATCCAGCACACAACTGGTCACAAACACACGCAGGATAACTCAAGGACAGAGTCATACACAACCAGTCAAACATACACCCACACAGAATTACATTCATATAGAGAAACACTCAAGGTCTTATACAGTCACATATTATGTTCACAATTTTAACTCTATAAACCAGATAAAATTTCAGGGGATAAATATCCTATATAATAAAATGCCAGGTATGTTTGTCCGACGCAGTTATGCAAAGTAGAGACTGCGCAAGACAAATTAAAGGCCGACAAAGGCCAAGAGATTAGACAAATAAAAGGCCCAAAAAAGACCAGGAGACTGCGTGAGACAAATAAAATGGCCCCCAAAAGGCCAGGTAATGTGCAGTAGAGACTAACGCGACACAAATAAAAGCCAGACAAAAAGGCCAGGTAATGTGCAGTAGAGACTGCGCAAGACAAATAAAAGCCAGACAAAAGGCCAGGTAATGTGCAGTAGAGAGACTGCGCAAGACAATAAAAGCCAGACAAAGGCCAGGTAATGTGCAGTAGAGACTGCGCAAGACAAATAAAAGCCAGACAAAAGGCCAGGTAATGTGCAGTAGAGACTGCGCAAGACAAATAAAAGCCAGACAAAAGACCAGGAGACTACGGGAGACAAATAAAAGGCCCACAAAAGGCCAGGTAATGTGCAGTAGAGACTGCGCAAGACAAATAAAAGGCCCACAAAAGGCCCACAAAAGGCCAGGTAATGTGCAGTAGAGACTGCGCAAGACAAATAAAAGCCAGACAAAAGACCAGGAGACTGCGTGAGACAAATAGAAGGCCCCCAAAAGGCCAGGTAATGTGCAGTAGAGACTATGCGACACAAATAAAAGCCAGACAAAAGGCCAGGTAATGTGCAGTAGAGACTGCGCAAGACAAATAAAAGCCAGACAAAAGGCCAGGTAATGTGCAGTAGAGACTGCGCAAGACAAATAAAAGCCAGACAAAAGGCCAGGTAATGTGCAGTAGAGACTGCGCAAGACAAATAAAAAGCCAGACAAAAGGCCAGGTAATGTGCAGTAGAGACTGCGCAAGACAAATAAAAGGCCAGACAAAAGACCAGGAGACTACGGGAGACAAATAAAAGGCCAACAAAAGGCCAGGTAATGTGCAGTAGAGACTGCGCAAGACAAATAAAAAGGCCCACAAAAGGCCAGTAATGTGCAGTAGAGACTGCGCAAGACAAATAAAAGCCAGACAAAAGACCAGAGACTACGGGGAGACAAATAAAAAGGCCCACAAAAGCCAGGTAATGTGCAGTAGAGATTGTGAAAGACAAATAAAAGGCCAGGTAATGTTTATCTGACACATTCATGTGCAGTAGAGACATTTTGGCTTGCGTACATGGGCTTGTATACATTGGTTTTTTAAAGACTAGTACGATATAAAAAAATAAAAATGCAAAGACTTCAAAAAATGCACAAACCTAATCGGGGCTAGCTCTTTTCTGAGCTAACTGGGACAATTAGCAAATAAATTCCTTACTACTAAGGATGCACATTTTCGGTTGCAGTCTCGCTCATTTGAGCCTACCACTGACATTTTATTTGGCTAAAAAAAAATGAATATTTGACAATAAGGCATTGCGGTTTAAACCACTGCTTCAAAAACCCACTCCTCCAACTTAGG
Source organism: Bombina bombina (assembly GCF_027579735.1). Lineage (NCBI taxonomy): Eukaryota > Metazoa > Chordata > Amphibia > Anura > Bombinatoridae > Bombina > Bombina bombina. The sequence goes on along the minus strand of NC_069505.1, from coordinate 59,868,000 downwards.
GGGGATGATTGACAAGCTGGGCTCTCATGAAACTGGTTGCAGGAGTACAGGGGGTGGACAGGTTAACTACACATGAACCTTGACCATCCAGACAATGATAAATCTTCCCCTAAAGAGTACCAGATCCTCCTAAAGTGATCTCTC